>NC_134827.1:108439733-108541420 GCF_004210375.1 Tachypleus tridentatus
TTAGGTCATCTTCAGGTCAAGACCTAAGAAAGTCGACACGTTGTTCTGTACTTTATTGTATAAAGTTTTAATACCCATATCAGCTGTCTTGAAAAAATAGAATTTTATCCAGTCGTCAGACTGGATATCATGTAATTATTGTCTAAACGAAAGCTAAACAAGACAACAACAAATAATTTGTTTATCACTCGTAACTTGAGTAAACAGCTGTTTTATTTGCCTGTTAGGATCAAATTAAACAGTGTACATTTCTGATACAGCTTCGAGTTTTCGATGCGTCTCAACAGGTAACACGAACACGGTGTCTATTTCTTAACATTTCCTAACGTTATACAGGTAACACGAACACGGTGTTTATTTCTTAACATTTCATAACGTTATACAGGTAACACGAACACGGTGTTTATTTCTTAACATTTCATAACGTTATACAGGTAACACGAACACGGTGTCTATTTCTTAACATTTCATAACGTCATACAGGTAACACGAACACGGTGTCTATTTCTTAACATTTCATAACGTTATACAGGTAACACGAACACGGTGTCTATTTCTTAACATTTCATAACGTTATACAGGTAACACGAACACGGTGTTTATTTCTTAACATTTCATAACGTTATACAGGTAACACGAACACGGTGTTTATTTCTTAACATTTCATAACGTTATACAGGTAACACGAACACGGTGTTTATTTCTTAACCTTTCCTAACGTTATACAGGTAACACGAACACGGTGTCTATTTCTTAACATTTCATAACGTTATACAGGTAACACGAACACGGTGTTTATTTCTTAACATTTCCTAACGTTATACAGGTGACTCGTAACTATTTCTTTTCCATATAAAGTATGAGATTTTTCCGGACTTTCTCAAAATAATTTTTTTCTCCATATGGTAACTCTAGTTTCTGTTAGATGAGTGAGAAAGTTACACTCCCTCACCTCAGTAGTTGGAGGTGAGTTTAAAGTATCCAGAGTTTTATCAGTTGAATATCTGAAACTATAGATATTATAAAGATTTCCCAGTGCATTACTTTAGATTTCACGAATTGTGTGGGTGTATGGTTTTGTATAATAAGACCAAATCACACACTAGGACTCATACGTTTTTGCTTGTTTGTTTTTAAGTGCAAAGATACACAATGCTCTATCTGTTCTACGCCCATCGCGAATTTCAAGCCCAGCTCTTAAAGTTATAAGCCCTAATTCTTGCTTCAGGGACACCAAGGGAGCACAAGTTACACTCTGGGCAGGAAAAATATGTCTTGGTATGTCTAAAGAAGTAGAGCTCCCATATTATAGGGGTAAAACATTTATTTATTTGTTGGTTGATTCAGTTGTATTTTATTTACACTAGATAACACTATATATTTTAAATATATATATTTTTGGAAGCTTACAGTCGATCTAGTGTGCGACAAGGAGACACAAAATAAGAAAGTTTTTGTCCTTTTTAGCACAAAAGATAAATTGGTAATTAGACAAACCACTATTTATAAATACAAATAAAATATGTTTGATGACATTAACTAACAACAGTGATACCTGAACAAAGCTATGAAAGAAACATTACAAACAAACACGATATTAAAAGCCACACACGTCAAACATCAAGTTGTAGGAAAGAAACACAAATAAAGAAAAGTAAAAACCACGAATATTCTGTTTGTTTACTGAGTTGAATTTATTGATTGGTTTGTTTTGGTTTTTGAATTTCGCGCAAAGCTACACGAGGACTATCTGCGCTAGCTGACCCTAATTTAGCAGTGTAAGACTAGAGGGAAGACAGCTAGTCATCACCACGCACTTCCAACTCTTGGGCTACTCTTTTACCAACGAATAGTGGGATTTACCGTTACATTATCTTGCCCCCACGGCTGAAAGGATGAGTATGTTTGGGACAACGGGGATTCGAACTCGCCACCCTCGGATTACGAGTCGAACGCCTTAACCAACCTGGTCATGCCGGGCCTATTCAATTGTAATCTGTGCTCGCCGTCGGTCTCAGAAGTGAAAGATTACAGGGAAAGCAGTTAGTCAACACAGTGCTACGCCAACTCGTGGGCTACTTGTTCACCGACGAAAATTGAAACTGACGGCTAGCTTATATTGCTCCAATACTAAAACATCTAGAATGTTCGCTGACGGAATTCGAACTCGTGATCCATAGATTGTTAGCCGAGTACAGTAAACATTAAACCATTTTAAGCCTAAAAATAAAGGGAAAAAATTAAAAGTGGAGGATTCTAAAAGTAAACAAAATTTAAGATAGCATCACGAAACCTGAGATGTCTGAATCGATGGTTAGTGCGATTAAAAATTCAAACCTGAAAATCTCCAAACTCCAATACAGTAAAACCTTCCCTTTGGACAGTATATTGTAACAACAGGCAGTAAGATATATAACTGCCCTCTTTTGTTAGAAAAATGAAACAATGCAAGAGAATGTTTGTTAATATTTTATCATTATTGATGAAGTTCGTAATAAATATTTAATTTTTTTAATGAACTCTGTCGGGGAGTTTATTTTCTTTGTGTGTTTTGTGCAGTGGGTCAGGGGTGACCTAGTAGTTAGCTATTAAATTACGGGTAGATATTCAGCTCTTAGCTGTTGGAGTATTACAGAAGAGACAGTGAATCATATCATTCGGTTCAAAAACCGACAGAGAGGAAGGTTCAGTGATGTAAAATGTAGATATTTCCTCGTTTAGCGATATGCTTGTTGTTCAATTTGAGAAATCCACACTCATTATGCACGTCCCTTGTCAACAACAAGTCATGACTTTAAGTGCAGTGAACAGTGACATTATTGAGTTATTATTTAACACAGTAAACAGTGATATTATTAGTTATGATTTAACACAGTAAACAGTGATATTACTGAGTCATGATTTAACACAGTAAACAGTGACATTATTGAGTTATTATTTAACACAGTAAACAGTGATATTATTAGTTATGATTTAACACAGTAAACAGTGATATTATTGAGTTATGATTTAACACAGTAAACAGTGATATTATTGAGTCATAATTTAACACAGTAAACAGTGATATTATTGAGTCATAATTTAACACAGTAAACAGTGATATTATTGAGTCATTACCTTAACACAGTAAACAGTGATATTACTGAGTCATTACTTTAACACAGTAAACAGTGATATTATTGAGTCATTACCTTAACACAGTAAACAGTGATATTACTGAGTCATTACTTTAACACAGTAAACAGTGATATTATTAAGTTATGATTTAACACAGTAAACAGTGATATTATTGAGTCATGATTTATCACAGTAAGTAGTGACATTATTGAGTCATGATTTAACACAGTAAACAGTGATATTATTGAGTCATGATTTAACACAGTAAACAGTGATATTATTGAGTCATGATTTATCACAGTAAACAGTGACATTATTGAATTATTTAACACAGTAAACAGTGATATTATTGAGTCATGATTTATCACAGTAAACAGTGATATTACTGAGTCATTACTTTAACACAGTAAACAGTGATATTATTGAGTCATGATTTATCACAGTAAACAATGATATTATTGAGTCATGATTTATCACAGTAAGCAGTGACATTATTGAGTCGTGATTTATCACAGTAAACAATGATATTATTGAGTCATGATTTAACACAGTAAACAGTGACATTATTGAGTCACGATTTAACACAGTAAACAGTGATATTATTGAGTCATGATTTATCAAGGTAAACAGTGACATTATTGAATTATTTAACACAGTAAACAGTGATATTATTGAGTCATGATTTATCACAGTAAACAGTGACATTACTGAGTCATTACTTTAACACAGTAAACAGTGATATTATTGAGTCATGATTTATCACAGTAAACAATGATATTATTGAGTCATGATTTATCACAGTAAGCAGTGACATTATTGAGTCGTGATTTATCACAGTAAACAATGATATTATTGAGTCATGATTTAACACAGTAAACAGTGACATTATTGAGTCATGATTTAACACAGTAAACAGTGATATTATTGAGTCATAATTTAACACAGTAAACAGTGATATTATTGAGTCATGATTTATCACAGTAAACAGTGATATTATTGAGTCATGATTTATCACAGTAAGCAGTGACATTATTGAGTCATGATTTATCACAGTAAACAGTGACATTGAGTCATGATTTAACACAGTAAATAGTGACATTATTGAGTCATGATTTAACACAGTAAACAGTGATATTATTGAGTCATGATTTATCACAGTAAACAATGATATTATTGAGTCATGATTTAACACAGTAAACAGTGACATTATTGAGTCACGATTTAACACAGTAAACAGTGATATTATTGAGTCATGATTTATCAAGGTAAACAGTGACATTATTGAATTATTTAACACAGTAAACAGTGATATTATTGAGTCATGATTTATCACAGTAAACAGTGACATTATTGAGTCATGATTTATCACAGTAAACAGTGACATTATTGAGTCATGATTAGTAAAGATGTAATTTAAATACCACTAACAATGAATTTCTATCATTGTCTGTGTTACGTTATAATTGATTTCCCATAAAACCTCTGAAACTAATAAAATATTCCAATGTTAGGATTCTGTGAAGTCAACAAATGGAACAGAAAACGATGACAAGGAGGCTGTCACTTTTCTTCTCGTGGGATTCTCTCGTGGAGGCGTAATTTTCTGGGGCATTAATGTAAGCGCCATCTATCTTTCAAATTAGTGCTTAAGCTATGTGCATATTTAAATAAAATTACATTTACGTATTAAAACGTTGTGCGATCCATATTACCATTTCATTAAACCGAAAGTTCACCTATATCATAAAACGTTGTTAACATATACGATGACTAAAGCGACACCTAGTAATACAAATGTTTCTTTACTACCCATACAAACATGAGTTGATGTTTTAATATTTGCACATAATATGTAAGAGTAGTGGAGTATCCAGGGGCGTTGTAAGGCTAATTGTGGCTCTAGGCTCCCATAATATTAAATACACCCCTTGTTTGTCACGCGATTCATCAGGGAAATCATCTATCAATAAAATAATATAAACAAATTAAACAACGTCTTACCATACAAAAAATATTCAAAATTAACCTTAATTTCCTTATGATACTTCACACAAATTGTTGCGTTGTTGTTGTTGTTTTGAATTAAGCACAAAGCTACACAATGGGTATCGAAACCCGCTGCGGAACGTTGTAAGTCCACAGACATACCGCTGAGCCATTGGGAAGCAAATTGTTGCGTTCGAGGTCCAAACCTTAATAGCATATTGGTTAATACATCACTTAGAGTATTTCTAATACGATCGCGTTATGAATGTTTTTCAACAACTCTTTAAAATAATATCCAATACCGGAGTACAAATCATGAGGCGGGTTGTTGTCTGAAACGGCCCTCATTTTAAATATCCAATACCGGAGTACAAATCATGAGGCGGATTGTTGTCTAAAACAGCCCTCATTTTAAATATCCAATACCGGAGTACAAATCATAAGGCGGGTTGTTGTCTAAAACGGCCCTCATTTTAAATATCCAATACCGGAGTACAAATCATAAGGAGGGTTGTTGTCTAAAACGGCCCTCATTTTAAATATCCAATACCGGAGTACAAATCATAAGGAGGGTTGTTGTCCTCCAATGTCTATGGACTTCAATATGCTTGCAAAAACTTCACGGGTATCTTTCTTTTTGATATAATTCTATTAAATATTATTGCTTTAGCTTTCTTGTATAATGATACACACACACCAACACCTCAATCTCCAGCGGTTAAATATCGTTTGCTTTATCTTTTCAGGTAATTCTTTTAGTTTTGATGGTCAAAAGAACGCTGATCGTATGTGGCGAAAAAAGTGAGGACAACAAGGACTTACTGGTCAGTAAACTAACGTTTCGCAGGCCTTTACATGATATCACATGACTAACGTTTTACGTAAAACTCATTTTCACCTGATTCAGTGAACGTATTAAAAACAATACCCAAATATTGCAGGATGGTGAACTGGATGGCTATCAGCAGTATTCCCCGGATGATGATGGCCCGTACTGTTCAAGACCTAGCAGGACCAGCTTTGGTGACCACTGCCCTTGGAACCGTGGATCGGGTCATGCGAAGTTCAAACCAGAAATGAACGAGTTAGTCCGTGAGTATGAAAAACTCATATTATTTAAAATGGTTTGGAACAGTTGTCAGTACACACACATATAAATATTGGTGTGAAGGGGAGTACACCATTTATTAATATTACTTATTTACTTTTCTTTCTTTTTTGTCGGTCACACTTTTTTCTTTCTTATCGGTATGCATATTGGGTCATATCGACCGACTTTAACAACTGAACCGTTCACAACAACCCTTTGGTATGTAAAACTCACAAACTCCATCTCTTGAACTCAGAGCTTAAAAGCAGACAAACAAATTACTAAATTTAGTATTGATAAAACATTTCACCGGAAGAGGGCGCCATTAAAACATTTTTTTTGTTTATTTGTTGTTGAGGGTAAAGCTTCACACTGTCTATACAGTGTCCACCACAAATACCTAATTACACACTATCTGTACCGCGTACCAAAAATATCTAACTACACACTATCTGTACTGTATCTATCATAAATATCTAAATACACACTATCTGTTCCATGTACCATAAATATCTAATTACATACTATCTGTACCGTGTACCATAAATATCTAACAACACACGATATGTACCATACCTACCATAAATACCTAATTACACACTATCTGTACCGTGTCTACCATAAATATCTAACTACACACTATCTGTACTATGTTTACCATAAATATCCAATTACACACTATCTGTACCGTGTAATTCATAAATTTCTAATTACATACTATCTGTACCGTATCTACCATAAGTATCTAATTAAACACTATCTGTACTGTCTACAATAAATATCTCAGCTCGGTGTTTACTGTTATAAATCCTGATTTACCGCTGAGCTGCCAAGAGGTTCTTACAGATTCTATATGATTTTAAAACACTAAACTTCACGCGTATGTACCTGAATATAAAACGTCTATAATTATATTTATGTATACACAACAGTGTCATAGTGAGTTACATGAACACCAGGACTATATCTTTTGTGTTCAAATTAATGAGTGAAGTAAACTGGTAGAACAAAATGGTAGATCGATGATATTTCTTTTAAAAGTGTTAAGGTTAAACTAGCTGTTCAGACATATTTAAAATTAGACAAGTATTTTAAAAAACCCAAACGTAAGGTGGCTCAGTAGTTTGAATATGTAACGGAGATACGGGCATGTCTGGACGAACCTCGGACCACCCACTAGGTCGAAATCTGTTGCAAAGGAAAACGCGAGTAGGTTTCCAACAGCTATTAAGTAATCTATACAGAGCTCTTTCCTTTGTTACATGTAACCTGGACCAGATGGCAGGTTTCCAACAACTATTAAGTAATCTAAACAGAGCTGTTTCCTTTGTTACATGTAACCTACACGAGATGGCAGGTTTCCAACAACTATTAAGTAATCTATACAGAGCTCTTTCCTTTGTTACATGTAACCTACACCAGATGGCAGGTTTCCAACAACTATTAAGTAATCTATACAGAGCTCTTTCCTTTGTTACATGTAACCTACACCAGATGGCAGGTTTGCAACAACTATTAAGTAATCTATATAGAGCTCTTTCCTTTGTTACATGTAACCTACACCAGATGGCAGGTTTGCAACAACTATTAAGTAATCTATATAGAGCTCTTTCCTTTGTTACATGTAACCTACACCAGATGGCAGGTTTCCAACAACTATTAAGTAATCTATACAGAGCTCTTTCCTTTGTTACATGTAGCCTACACCAGATGGCAGGTTTCCAACAACTATTAAGTAATCTATATAGAGCTCTTTCCTTTGTTATATGTTACCTGCACCAGATGGCAGGTTTCCAACAACTATTAAGTAATCTATATAGAGCTCTTTCCTTTGTTACATGTAACATACACCAGATGGCAGGTTTCCAACAACTATTAAATATTCTGTATAGAGCTTTGTCCTTTGTCACACCTCTCATATCCAAGCTCTACATCGAAAAATGCACATAGAACTTAACATGAGTCCAGCAGAAGTCCATGGAGCAACTTTTATGGATAAATTTAGCTGTCTGAAACACAGACTTACAGACTCAAACGAATAGTGGATTTAGCTATTTTTGTCGTTTTGTATACTATACTTTTAGACTGTTGCTGTTGTTCTGAATTAAGCACAAAGCTACGCAATGGGCTATCGAAACCCGGTTTTTAGCATTGTAAGTCCACGGACATACCGCTGAGCCACTGGGGCACTTTAAACTGTCTACAGTAAATCAAAGCAGTTAATCACATTATCGATAATAAATCTTACAAAAACAACTGTTATGGTATAAACGCCTCTCAGGCCTAACACAATGTTTTATGACAAATATAATTAAATAAATTTTACAGGTTGAGTGTTAAATAATATCTAGTACTTCATCGTCAAAAATATCTTAACCTGGACGACAGAGGTATCCCTGAATATTATCACACCCTGAACAATATACAGAAGAACGTGCTACAGTCCATTAGCAATTTCACACCCTACACCAATTCACTTACTTTTAAACTCCTGTTTCGGTTTATTTGTCGGAAGCTTTTACCACCAGATGGCCTCACATTTGTATCTATATTAAGCACAGTTGGTGTCTTTACTTATGACATCTATTACATCACTTAAATATTTGTTTCTGTCTTGTTATTCGCTTTTCGTTTTTGCCTACAACGTTTTCATCTCAATCCAGTCTTCCAGAGTTTACCATGCTTCGTCCATTCACCATATTACGAGTAACGCAATGGATTCAACTCTACTCAGAGTAAGTTTCGTAATTCCCAAGGTAACATGGACAAGAAGGACTTTCATCTGATTTTCCTCAGCGACTTCAAACTAGGACGAAAGCTGTTGAAACTACACAGAACATTAACCAGAGACTCGGTCACGGATCTGTTACTGAACGTACAGTTCAGCGTTAGTACCAAAGGTTTCAACATGGAGATGAAAGTCTTGAAAAACATAAAGGTCGTGGAAGGAAGCCATCTTTAGATAAAAACACATTAAAGGAAACCGTTGAGACAGACTCTCACACAACAGTACGTGAGCTTGTAGAAAAGCTAGGTGCAAGCAAATCAAGCATTGCTAACCACCTGATTATGATTGGAAAAATGAAAACGTTGGATAAGTGAATTCTGTATGAGCTGACTGAAGATCAACAAAATCGGCGTTATGAGACCTGTCATGGATGACGCTCCAAACATTGAACGAATTAAAAAATAGAGATTCTGTCTCATTCACCTTATTATCCAGACCTTTCTTCTACAAATTTTCATTGTTTTCAGAAACTCTGATTTCTTAAGCAGGGTCATAAACAGCATCGTTACATGTGGATAAAAGTGTGTTAAAGTAAATGGTGCTTACTTTAGTTAAAGTATGTTTTACAAAATTGGTTTATACTTTTACAAACTTCACAGTTCAAAAACAACATTTATTTCTGGACAACCTAATACTTATTCAGATGTTTGTTTCAATCCTGAAATCTACTTGTTTGTTTGTTATTAAACATCAGGCTAGCGAAGGGCTGTCTGTACTGTGCCAGTCACTAGTATCTATACCCAAGTTTTAGCATTCTCAGACTTATAGTTAAGTGGCATGGCCAGATGGTTAGGGCGCTTGACTCCTGATCTGAATGTCGTTATAGTATGAGGGTCAATCCCACTATTCGTTGGTTACAAAAAAACAGCTCAAAAGTTGGCGGTGGGTGGTGATGACTAACTGCCTTCCCTCTGGTCTTACACCGTTAAATTAGAGACGGCTATTGCAAATAGCCTTCGTGTAGCTTTGCGCTAAATTCAAAAACAAACAAATAAACTCACCGATATACCATTTCGAGGGAGGGGTATTTGAATAGAATCCCCCGCTGTACTCCTGCGGGAGTGATTTCTCAGGGAGGTTTGTCATCTTACACGTACGTCCCTTCACAATTGCAGTAATTATTAAACACAATTTATAAGTTTCTTTCGAAATTGCTTCCCTACATGGGTAAAAATGCCATTAGGTGTCTATCCATCTATATTTTCTCAGATTTCACTCCTAACTGTAGGTGTTAATATTACTTATTTGTATATATAGTAAAAAACCCTATTCAAAACAATGTCAGCTAGCGAGAACAAACCGAGAAATTATGATGTACCTACTCGAGTAACTATGTGGCGCCATCTATCAAACTGTATAGAATATAACATTATACACTCTTTTCAAACTCCTGTTAACCG
This sequence comes from Tachypleus tridentatus, assembly GCF_004210375.1. Lineage (NCBI taxonomy): Eukaryota > Metazoa > Arthropoda > Merostomata > Xiphosura > Limulidae > Tachypleus > Tachypleus tridentatus. Next base: position 108,450,115 of record NC_134827.1, read on the forward strand.
TACGGGTGTGTGTGTGTGTTTTCTTATAGCAAAGCCACAACTAGTTATTTGCCAAGTCCACCTAGAGGAACTGAACCCCTGATTTTGGCGTTGTAAACCCGTAGACTAATCGCACGTATATAACGAACATTCTACAGAGTGCACGAAAACTCACGTGCCACGACTTCATTCGTCTTCTTTTTTTAATATCTAATGAAATTAGTTCCAGCTAATACTTCTTCACAGCATCGTTAAGCCTAACATGGTGTTGTTTAGATTTTTTGTTTTTATGAATGTGTGAAAAGCTGCGAATATCTCTGAACAGGATATCTTAAGATATACGATCAACGTTGAAATATCATAAAACGTGTGAAAACGGTGAATTTTACTCTCAATTGAAATCAAAACAAAACCTTTTATAGAGCTTGTACAACTAAATTTTATGTTTCGAATTCATCTTTAAAATACCTACCAGGGGGCACAGCAGTAAGTTTGGGGGCTTATAATGCTAAAAACAAGTTTTCGATATCCAAGGTAGGCAGAACAAAATATGAAAAACAACTATAAAACTGCCATCTATAAAGTTTTAATTATTGGTGGTGTTTAAAACTGCCATCTGTAATGTCGTTAATTGTTTGTTTTTTGCTTGTCTTTGAATTTCGCGTAAAGCTGCACGAGGGCTATCTGCGCTAGCTGTCTCTAATTTAGCAGTGTAAAAAAAAGTAGAGGAAAAGCAGCTAGTTATCACCACCCACCGCCAACTCTTGGGCTACTCTTTTACCAACGAATAGTGGAATTGACCATCAAACTATAACGCCCCCAAAGCTGAGAAAGCGAACATGTTTTGGTACGACGGGGATTCGAGTCTGCGACCCTCAGATTACGATTCGAGTGCCTTAACCACCTGGCCATGCCGGGACCGTCGTTACTTGTTAATGGTGTTTATAACTGCTATCTATAATTTTTAATTGTTGGTGTTGCTTAAAACTGCCCTCTGTAGTTTTTAATTGCGATTTTGTGTCTGAAGTAATTAGTAATTCATACACTACAAATCATATGTTACTCTAGTCTTAATGTTTTTCTACGAAATTTAATTTCTCAAACACGTGCTCACTGAGGTTAACACTGTGCTTTGTACTTGACGGTGTCGTTAAATCGAAACTTACTCGTTAGAAATAACTAACACACGTCAATAATTAACCCCCTTTAATTTATAAGATGCTTCCTTAAAAACAAAGTTAAATCGTCTGATAATTTCTTTGTTTTTACAGGAATTCCACGAGTCCCACAGCTTCCTGGAAAGAGGGAACATCCGAATTTTTATTCTGTGATCAATTAAAGGAACGCGCACTAGAGGACCATTTTCAATGAAAATATAAACTTCGCAATATTTTCAATTTATATTAGGCTTAGCTTCGACAACGTAAAACATTTTATAAAATTAAGGTTAAAACAAAATCATTTCGAACTTTCTGAATGAATCAATTTGCTCTATAAAGTCAAACAAATAATTATATCACTTTTAAAGCGCGACTTTGTAATTTCTCAGTGAATCCCTTGATTTGTGTTTTAACAGATTAGTCTTAAATAACTATTTGCTGAACTTCATAAACAATTACAAGTGTAATTATTATTGAAATGATTTCGTTTATTTGTTGTCAAATGAAAAGGTACAAACTGGTCTATCAGTGCTATGCCCGGTACAGGTATATAAACTCGGTTTTAGCCCTGTAAGCCTCACTAAACGCATAAAACTGTTGATGTTTTAAATATGAAACTAATCAACTATAAACCATAAAGACGGAAAACAACATAAAATGTAAGTGGAATATAAATATGGAACGAATTTCATGTAACGAATGACACAGCGCCATCTACCTTAAAATAGTTACATTCGGTTTTAATTTCTATCAAAGCTACACGAGGACCATCTGCGCTAGGCATCCCTAATTTAGCGGTGAAAGACGAGAGGAAGTTAGCTAGTCATCACCACCCACCGCCAACTCTTACACTACTCTTTTATCACCGAATAGTAGATTCACCGGGACACTATAATGCCCCACGGCTGAAAGGGCAAACACGTTAGGTGTGAAGAAGATTTGAACCTGCGATCCTCAGACTGTGAGTCAAGCGCCCCAGCCACACCAGGCCCTATTGAGAAATATCGAACAATGTATATAGAGGGTAGGGTTAGCTGATAAAACAATATAATTCTTCTAAGAATGTGTTTGGACTTTATTCTATACAAGTCCTAACCACCTGGCCATGCCAGGACTAAACTAAATACAATAAGCTGATGTTGATATATTTACATTTTTAAATTATTTTAAGTTTAGTCACGCAACCGCTTATTCATTTGTTTCCTTGTAATATCTTCAAGTAGTTGAATCTGTTTGGTCGCTTAAGTGTCTTTTATTAATGTGACGGTTAATCCTACTTTGTGGTAGTAAAGAGTATTACAAAAGCTGGCGGAGGGTGTTGCTGTTGCCTTTCCTGTCTTCTATCACTCCTAAGTTAGGTACAGCTGGCACAGTTACCTTGGAGTAGCTTTGCGTAACACCCAACGAACAAACATAGAATCAACAAGCTGAACTCAATCCTTTGAATTATACGATCAGAAAAAAATTCCTTCTATTAGGTTATACTCCTAGTGGTTCATTGGCTGAAGACTTATAAAAAAATGTGTCTGGACACATGTGATACTAAATGTTTCAACACTAAAAGATAGAGCTGTATGTATCAAATATCCATTCGTAAAAATAGGGAATATGAAACATAAATAGGGTTTAAAAATGTAGTGTTAATAATCCAGTACAAGTGTTTAGAATTACATTAGAGGGATATAGTCAATAACTGGGTGGATAAAATCAATAAATAGTTTGGGTGGGTGAAATAACGAAATAAACTAGGTGGATAAAACCAAGAATTGAACTGGGTGGATAAATCCAAGAATTAAACTGGGTAGATAAATCCAAGAATTAAACAAGGTGGATAAATTCAAGAATTAAACTGGGTGGATAAAACCAAGAATTGAACTGGATGGATAAATCCAAGAATTAAACTGGGTGGATAAATCCAAGAAGTAAACTTGGTGGATAAATCCAATAATTAAATTTGGTGGATAAAACCAAGAATTAAATTAGGTGGATAAATCCAAGAATTAAACTGGGTGGATAAATCCAAGAATTAAACTAGGTGGATAAATCCAAGAATTAAACTGGGTGGATAAATTCAATAATTAAATTTGGTGGATCAAATAAAAAAATAAGGTGGGTGGATAAAACCAAATCAGTTTAGTTGACAGAATGTGTAACGTTATACCGTTTCTGTATACACGTCAGTGCTGTTAATACAAAGAGATGAAAGTTTTAACCCTATGATACGATCACGTTAACAACGAGAATATAAGAGATTGTCCAGAGAAAAGTACATTAGCATCGTGCACGTGTTGAAACTTAGGTTTTTTTTTTATCCTTATTTCGCTAATGAATGCAATGTGGTATATTATTGGAAAAATAACTTCCTCTTAAAACACAGAATATCACAGGAACAGATAAACACGAAAGAAACTCAGGGACTAATAAAAGTCAGTTGCTGTCCACTCCCTGCAACATCAAGACTCATAATATGGTTCCTGTCCACCCCTTGCAACCACAAAACCTAAAATCCAGTTCTTGTCTTCCTCTTACAACCCAAGAAGTTACGAGATAAGTTGCTGTTCACCCCCTTACAATCCAAGAACTTAAGAAATTCTGTTCCTATCTTCTCCTTACAACCCAGGAACTCATGACATCAGTTCCTATCCACACCCTTACAATCCAAGGACTTATGAAAGTCGGTTGTGTGTTGCTACTGGGTCAACCATCATACATAAAATAACCTTTTAATACTAACTAAGAGTAAAACTACTGTTTGTCCTATTTGGTTCACAATAGCGTCCTCTTATTCTAAATATGGTGTTCTATTTACTCCAAGGACAAATCGACGTTATCAAAATCTTTGCATAATGTGCTACAACTTTAAACTAATAATTAAAAAGATGTGCTCGTGACAGCAAGAGACTAAGACAAAGAATGTTGAGTTTATCACGTCCAAAACCATTTATAATTTTTAGTATGTTTTATTAAAGTTTCGTAAAATGAATTTTCACGGTCTCACAGAAGTGCCTTGATGCAGATGGAAACAGATATAAAATGTTGTTTTTCATTGGTTCAAATAGAATCGATCCTGTCTTGGACAGTGTAATGTTGCCATGGTTAAACCTATGGCTAGGGGAACATGTCAAAGCCTTTTGGACGAGACTTCTTCATATAGCGAGGTTGTCATACGATGTAGAGGCAAGAGACACATCTTAAAAGAGTAACAGATCCCACCTGTTTTTGTGTTGTTGTTTGTTGTTAATTATTATGCTAACAACTAGTACAACTAAAATAATATTATCTAATTATTCCAGTTCTGACACTTGAACTTCTTTCAATGAAATTCCTTCTATTATTAATTCATAGTTATGAATTAGAGGTTACACCAGACTAGGTTGAATGTAGTCTTGTGGTTAACGTTCTGGGTGGCGTATCGGGGTGTCTATGTTTCGAGCCACGTTATGTTGTTGAACATATCCATATGAACACTTTACAAAAAAAAATCATAGTTTGTATGTGAGAAGATCACATGTTTCTACCTCCTCCTTTCCTTGATATTTATTGATTTTTAATTGTGCATAAAAAGTATGCTTAACTTTAAATACAAATAATCTGTCAATAGAACAACTTAGTACCTCTCACACTAGTTACACACGGAACCGGGTCACTCTTACAGTATGTCAGAAAAAGATTAAAGCTTTAACGCAATAATAATAATATGGTGACGTTAACAATAAGAATATAAATGGTTGTCACAAGATAGCATAAACAGATAAAAGCTGAGCAGAAGCATCGAATACATAACTTACTCTGAATAACTTTAATCGGATGTCACATTAACTTTCTTACAGGAAAGACAGCTGTAACATAGCATATGGTGTACCAAACTTGATAGCAAGTCGGGTAATACCTCGGGGGGACGTAGTCGATCTTGTACTTTGAGTAATCTTCAATCACGTTCGCTATCTAACATTCTTGGTTCTGTACACACATATATATAAGAACCGGTTCTCTCAGTCAAGCAGATTGAAATTAGAAAAGATCAGAACCTGACTTTATTTCTGTGTGTATACATACACTGCTGGCCAAACTCTTAAGGCCAATGAACATATAGAAAAAAATATGCATTTTGCGTTGTTAGCCTCAACCACTTATTTGAGTAGACCTTCGAAAGATGAAAATAAGAAAAGGGAAAATAAAAATAAAAAACCTTTTTTAGCGTTTAATAAGGAAAATGTGAACACTATGAAATTAGCCTAAATACTAGCTGGTAAAAAGTTTAAGACCATACCAAAAAGAAGTCCTAAACAGGGTAGAAAATGCCCAACAAGAGGTCTCAGTAGTGAGTTACACGGCTGTCATTGTGAATAACTTCAAACATTCGTTTTGGCATGGTCGATATAAGTGTTTGCATATAAGTATCTCAAGCTAATGAACACTATATTCTTGTGAATTAAAACTGTGTCTTCACCTACATTCAGACTCGGTCTGAGGACTTTAGGCAGAATCTTCGCAGTACAGATTCTGGCGAACCTCACGTTATTTTACGGTTCCTAAACCTTTATACTTTAATCTGAGAATAACACATAGTTGCTCACACCATTTGGTTATGAACTGCTGTACACGTTCTGCTAGCTGCCATCTCTCTGTTCACCTGAACTTCAAGGTCTCTAGCCTAACTGTAAAGCCCGGGATGATTTATTGTCAGGACGAAATCATCAAGAGGAGTTTAAAGGATTATAACGTGTAGAGAGGTCGAATCAGAACGTGTAGAGGTCGAATCAGAACGCGTAAAGGTTGAATCAGAACGTGTAGAGAGGTCGAATCAGAACGTGTAAAGGTCGAATCATAATGTGTAGAGAGGTCGAATCAGAACGTGTAAAGGTTGAATCAGAACGGGTAGAGAGGTCGAACCAGAACGTGTAAAGGTCGAATCATAATGTGTAGAGAGGTCGAATCAGAACGTGTAAAGGTCGAATCATAATGTGTAGAGAGGTCGAAATAGAACGTGTAAAGGTCGAATCATAATGTGTAGAAAGGTCGAATCAGAACGTGTAAAGGTCGAATCATAATGTGTAGAGAGGTCGAATCAGAACGTGTAAAGGTTGAATCAGAACGTGTAGAGAGGTCGAACCAGAACGTGTAAAGGTTGAATCATAATGTGTAGAGAGGTCGAATCAGAACGTGTAAAGGTTGAATCAGAACGTGTAGAGAGGTCGAATCAAAACGTGTAAAGGTCAAATCAGAACGTGTAGAGAGGTCGAATCAGAACGTGTAGAAAGGTCGAATCAGAACGTGTAGAAAGGTCGTATCAAAACGTGTAGAGAGGTCGAATCAGAACGTGTAGAAAGGTCGTAGTGAACAAAGAATAATCGCTTGTTGTTTTCACTCAATGTTTAACGATTCTTATGATGATAGACCAGTAATTATACACTTAAAAATCTCGTCACTGTTGATAGTGGTTCATATAGCGTTGCTATCATACTCGTCTGAAAGCATTGCGAACGATTATACGTAAGCACGTGACACCGTTGCTAGGTTGTAGTCTAAAGGATTAAAGTCTAATTGGCTAAGTGCTAACACCCAACGTAACACAGTATCTCTCCAGAACTAGTACGTGTGAGATCAAAAACTAAACACAGCTTCTTAAACAAAGACGAAAAAACAGGAGAGAAAGTTGTTCCGAGAACGACTGTCAGTGAAATTTTAATTAGTTACAAAACCGGATTCAAATTATTATGGGATGTTGTGGATGTTCGTTGTTCGCCTTCACAGTTATAGCTGCTGTCTTCGCATTGGTAAGTAGGGTTTTGGTTGTTGTTAAGTGGACCACGGGTATAGAAACCCAAAGTTTAGTGTCACGAGCCTGTAGACACTGAGGGGGGTTACAGGTTCAGATGTTGTGTGATAAATTCAAATATCACACAAACCTACAAAACAAGCGCAAATATGGCGTCAGACAGACCAGTCAGAGGAAAAAGCATCTAATAGTGAGATGGATGAAAATAAATAAACACGTAGAATGACAGATAGTGATATTGACGTAAGAGTGCAAACCAGCAGAAGCTACCAACTTAGACGAAAAAATTTAAAAATAAAAAAGGAAGTTGATAATAAATATTAAATAACAGACACTACCAGGACAGACAGAGAAAGAAAACATGGTGACTTGTCCGTTTGTTTGTTGCTAAGCGCAAAACCACATAACAGGCTATCTGTGTCATGGTGACTACGAAGATCAAACCCCGGAGGTTGGCGTCTTACGCCCTCGATTCATCAAGGAGGGGCTAGTTTTTTAAATTAAAGCCAATATTTTTTTCAAAATACAGACCCATAAAAGTGGGTTCTACCAGAGACTCCTGAATCGTATTTGAACCTTTTAATTTTCTCACCTGTAACGTACATAAGAACGGACTCAAAGGGGTGATCATCCTGGGTTTGAGAATATAATGACAGATATTAAGGTCTATAAGCTTTATTGATACATAACAGAGACCCAACTCACACACTCATAGTACGTAAAAACCACAAGAACTAAAGTTCAATATCAAACTCTACTCAGAAAGCCTCAGTTGTAGTTGTGTTCCTAGTGGAAAGGCTACACGATGGGTTACATAAACTTCGTCCATCACAAACCTCAGATTTTGGTTTTGGTTTGTTTTGAATTTCGCGCAAAGCTACACGAGGGCTATTTGCGCTAGTCGTCCATAATTTAGTAGTGTAAGACTAGAGGGAAGAAAAATAGGTATATTACTAGAAGGATCAAAATAGGTATATTACTAGAAGGATCAAAATAGGTATATTACTAGAAGGATCAAAATAGGTATATTATAAGAAGAATCAAAATAGGTATATTACTAGAAGGATGAAAATAGGTATATTACAAGAAGAATCAAAATAGGTATATTATAAGAAGGATCAAAATAGGTATATTACTAGAAGGATCAAAATAAGTATATTACTAGAAGGATCAAAATAGGTATATTACTAGAAGGATCAAAATAGGTATATTATAAGAAGAATCAAAATAGGTATATTATAAGAAGGATCAAAATAGGTATATTACTAGAAGAATCAAAATAGGTATATTACAAGAAGAATCAAAATAGGTATATTATAAGAAGGATCAAAATAGGTATATTACTAGAAGGATCAAAATAGCTATATGTTATAAGAAGAATCAAAATAGGTATATTATAAGAAGGATCAAAATAGGTATATTACAAGAAGGATCAAAATAGGTATATTATAAGAAGGATCAAAATAGGTATATTATAAGAAGGATCAAAATAGGTATATTATAAGAAGGATCAAAATAGGTATATTATAAGAAGGATCAAAATAGGTATATTACTAGAAGGATCAAAATAGGTATATTACTAGAAGGATCAAAATAGGTATATTACAAGAAGAATCAAAATATGTATATTATAAGAAGAATCAAAATAGGTATATTATAAGAAGGATCAAAATAGGTATATTACTAGAAGAATCAAAATAGGTATATTATAAGAAGAATCAAAATAGGTATATTACTAGAAGGATCAAAATAGGTATATTACTAAAAGGATCAAAATAGGTATATTACAAGAAGGATCAAAATAGGTATATTATAAGAAGGATCAAAATAGGTATATTACTAGAAGGATCACAATAGGTATATTATAAGAAGGATCAAAATAGGTATATTACTAGAAGGATCAAAATAGGTATATTACTAGAAGGATCAAAATAGGTATATTATAAGAAGAATCAAAATAGGTATATTACTAGAAGGATCAAAATAGGTATATTATAAGAAGAATCAAAATAGGTATATTACTAGAAGGATCAAAATAGGTATATTAAAAGAAGGATCAAAATAGGTATATTACAAGAAGAATCAAAATAGGTATATTATAAGAAGAATCAAAATAGGTATATTACTAGAAGGATCAAAATAGGTATATTACAAGAAGAATCAAAATAGGTATATTACTAGAAGGATCAAAATAGGTATATTACAAGAAGAATCAAAATAGGTATATTACTAGAAAAATCAAAATAGGTATATTATAAGAAGGATCAAAATACGTATATTACAAAAAGGATCAAAATAGGTATATTACAAGAAGAATCAAAATAGGTATATTATAAGAAGAATCAAAATAGGTATATTATAAGAAGAATCAAAATAGGTATATTATAAGAAGGATCAAAATAGGTATATTACTAGAAGGATCAAAATAGGTATATTACTAGAAAAATCAAAATACGTATATTATAAGAAGAATCAAAATAGGTATATTATAAGAAGGATCAAAATAGGTATATTACTAGAAGGATCAAAATAGGTATATTACTAGAAAAATCAAAATAGGTATATTACTATAAGGATTAAAATAGGTATATTATAAGAAGGATCAAAATAGGTATATTATTAGAAGGATCAAAATAGGTATATTATAAGAAGGATCAAAATAGGTATATTATTAGAAGGATCAAAATAAGATATATTATAAGAAAGATCAAAATGGGTATATTATTAGAAGGATCAAAATAGGTATATTATTAGAAGGATCAAAATAGGTATATTATAAGAAGGATCAAAATAGGTATATTATTAGAAGGATCAAAATAAGATATAATAAGATTGTTCTATGCGCATATTCATAGCTCTCTATAGAAATCCACAGTGTTGAATTAAGTGATGTGTTTAGAGCACAACATCTTATTGAGAAATAAGATACTAATAGATTAATACAACAGTTAGAAATAAGCGACATTTCAAAAATATTACAACAGCAATTACAGTTACCTTGCACTGTATTCAGAGTCATATTTATACCTAGTTTGTTATCTCAAACAAAATTACAAGGAAAATATCCCTAACCATTGTTTTTAACTAATGTGGGTGTTCTCAAGAGGATGTGGTACATGGACTGTCAAGTTGAAGCGATAAATGAAAGGTTTTTATTTCAACTTGGACATCAGCTAACTCTAGCTATCCATGACTCCCTTGGACATCAGCTAACTCTGCCTATCCATGAACCACTTGGACATCAGCTAACTCTAGCTATCCATGACCCACTTGGACATCAGCTAACTCTAGCTATCCATGACTCACTTGGACATCAGCTAACTCTAACTGTCCATGTTCAACTTAAATATCAGCTAACTCTAGATATCCATAGCCAACTAAAAACCAATTAATTTATTTTGTTTTTATTTTTATACGAGGCAAAATACAGGAACCTCCTGTTTCTCGGCGGTAAGTCTGAAACCTGGGTTCCTGTAATAGTGATGTCCAGAAAACAGTCTGCTGTATAGATTTGCGTTTAACATCAAACAAGCAAATAGCATGAGGGGAATGGCAAAATTAGAAATTTAGTATAATTACTGACGATGATGGATCATTAAGTTATTTATTGTATAGTTCGAAATGACCATCAAATATGGCAAAATACTACATTATAAAAGAAACCGCATGTATCTGGTTCGACACTTAACAAAGTTTTTTATAGTGTGAATCTCCCCACTTTTCTGTGTGGTAAAATTAGTAATGCCTCTGTTCCTGTCAATGAATCGTGGAATTGTTAGTTTTATAATAACGACCCTATGACGTTTGTTTTATATCATACGACTTTTAGATTGCAACCAAGCGCCCTAATCACCAGCCCTAGTTGTATGTCTTTACCATATTATGTATTAATTCAAGCTTATTTCTTATCTATTGATTAAACCAGCACAAAATACAACAATGAGGTATTGATTTTATGTTTGAACAAGGATCAAACATTCTCGCTTTACTCAGAAACGTAAACCACAGATTGTTCGAGAATAATGAACACTGTTGTTCATAGAAGTCACAAAAATCTGGACTTTAGTCAGTACATTTCTGGTACAAACAGGGCCTGTGGAATTCATATGTACCACATTACGATTTTATGAAAGCAAACTACATAAACCTTCAGTGTAATATTTGTACTTCCATATGTCAGTTGGTTTATATGAATCTATGATTAATTATTGAAAAACAACACGGGTCCATTTGCAATGTTTATATTATGGTATAACAATATATGAGTGTACTTAAAATTTATATACAATGATATAACAATATAAGGATTTACTTACAATTCTTATGTAATGGTATAACAATATAAGGATTTACTTACAATTCTTATGTAATGGTATAACAATATACTGGCCTACTTACAATTCTTATGTAATGGTATAACAATATACTGGTCTACTTACAATTCTTATGTAATGGTATAACAATATATGAGTCTACTTACAATTCTTATGTAATGGTATAACAATATATGAGTCTACTTACAATTCTTATGTAATGGTATAACAATATACTGGCCTACTTACAATTCTTATGTAATGGTATAACAATATATGAGTGTACTTAAAATTTATATACAATGATATAACAATATAAGGATTTACTTACAATTCTTATGTAATGGTATAACAATATATGAGTCTACTTACAATTCTTATGTAATGGTATAACAATATACTGGCCTACTTACAATTCTTATGTAATGGTATAACAATATATGGGTCTACTTACAATTCTTATGTAATGGTATAACAATATACGGGTCTACTTACAATTCTTATGTAATGGTATAACAATATACGGGTCTACTTACAATTCTTATGTAATGGTATAACAATATACTGGCCTACTTACAATTCTTATGTAATGGTATAACAATATACGGGTCTACTTACAATTCTTATGTAATGGTATAACAATATACGGGTCTACTTACAATTCTTATGTAATGGTGTAACAATATATGGGTCTACTTACAATTCTTATGTAATGGTATAACAATATACTGGCCTACTTACAATTCTTATGTAATGGTATAACAATATACGGGTCTACTTACAATTCTTATGTAATGGTATAACAATATATGAGTGTACTTAAAATTTATATACAATGATATAACAATATAAGGATTTACTTACAATTCTTATGTAATGGTATAACAATATATGAGTCTACTTACAATTCTTATGTAATGGTATAACAATATACTGGTCTACTTACAATTCTTATGTAATGGTATAACAATATATGGGTCTACTTACAATTCTTATGTAATGGTATAACAATATACGGGTCTACTTACAATTCTTATGTAATGGTATAACAATATACTGGCCTACTTACAATTCTTATGTAATGGTATAACAATATAAGGATTTACTTACAATTCTTATGTAATGGTATAACAATATACTGGCCTACTTACAATTCTTATGTAATGGTATAACAATATATGGGTCTACTTACAATTCTTATGTAATGGTATAACAATATACGGGTCTACTTACAATTCTTATGTAATGGTATAACAATATACTGGCCTACTTACAATTCTTATGTAATGGTATAACAATATACGGGTCTACTTACAATTCTTATGTAATGGTATAACAATATACTGGCCTACTTACAATTCTTATGTAATGGTATAACAATATATGGGTCTACTTACAATTCTTATGTAATGGTATAACAATATACGGGTCTACTTACAATTCTTATGTAATGGTATAACAATATACTGGCCTACTTACAATTCTTATGTAATGGTATAACAATATAAGGATTTACTTACAATTCTTATGTAATGGTATAACAATATATGGGTCTACTTACAATTCTTATGTAATGGTATAACAATATACGGGTCTACTTACAATTCTTATGTAATGGTATAACAATATAAGGATTTACTTACAATTCTTATGTAATGGTATAACAATATACTGGCCTACTTACAATTCTTATGTAATGGTATAACAATATATGGGTCTACTTACAATTCTTATGTAATGGTATAACAATATACGGGTCTACTTACAATTCTTATGTAATGGTATAACAATATACTGGCCTACTTACAATTCTTATGTAATGGTATAACAATATACTGGCCTACTTACAATTCTTATGTAATGGTATAACAATATACGGGTCTACTTACAATTCTTATGTAATGGTATAACAATATACGGGTCTACTTACAATTCTTTTATAAACAAAGTATGACAGTCACAATAATGCTATAGTGAAATATTTTTCAACAAGAAAATAAACAGTGTGGTTGTTTATGAAAAACAGAGAGCTTAGAATACACTTAAGTGGTTGAATGACACTGGCACACTAGCTTAATAAAGCAGTAATTTTTATCACCTTTTAAAGTTAGAATATATAATGGTTTAACTACGAGACAAAACAGTTGGGTCATTATAAATCATCTGAAATAAAAACAACTATAGTTTATTTGTTTCTTGAATTTCCTGCAAAGCTACACGAGGGCTATCTGCGCTGTGAAACTAGAGGGAAGGCAGCTAGTCATCACCACCCATCTTGGGCCACTCTTTACCAATGAATAATGGATCTGACCGTCACATTATGACGTTTGGTGTGTCGGGGATTCGAATCCAAGATCCTCAGATTACAAGTCAAGCGCCCTAACTACCTGGCCATGCACAACCAAAATAAGTATTGAAATATTAAATTACGTTTCCAGGTACCAAGTTTATTTAACATAATTAAAAAAACAACAACTAATGAATATTAAAGCATGTACTAATGTTAAAAAAATTATAAAAGGTTGGTTTGTTATTAACGCAAACACAACATTATGAGCTAATAATATATGTACAATTAAAGACATTCAAACTAATTATGTATTGTGTTGTGATATTATTATATTTATTCAGTAGTGGGCCATAAATTTTAAGGTAATGTTAAACAGTACATTTCCTGCGGGTAAGTTTCAGCTTCAGGAGATGGTATTTATATATATCTTATTTTATTAATAACAAAACATAATCAGGTTTATCATCAAACTACTGGCTCATTTATATACCTTTCATTAGTTGTTAGGGTTCACTTATTGCAACATACTGAGTAATTATTAAGATTTAACCTTGTAACGAAACGATCGAAACGTTGGATCATTCATTTTCTAACTGAACTACAAAGGAACCCCAAGCAATAACAGTGCCGATTTGTGTTAAAGTTAACGGGGGTTAAGGTTGATATATGGTGTATCCCCACCGCAATGTGGGTTCTACTTCTTCAGTCACCTCTAAAACCTAGGATAAACTTTATATCCCATATTATAGCCTGTACCCTGCCTTAAATACTTATTAAGTTACTACTGAAAACTGCAATCTTTTAAATAATCGTAACGTCGTTTTGGTGTTAGCCTGACGTAAAATCTATAAGAGCTGGGATTGGACATCTGGGATATAATATTACAAAAGTCTCTGCGATTCGAACGGTAAACATCAGTTTACAATTTATCACAAAGATTCAGGACGATGTGATCACATAACTTTAAACAAGGAAACTGCATTGAAATAATGCATTAATTCATATCCTATTGTAGCCTCGTGAGTTGTTAGTACAGAGAAAAATAATTTCACGTACTAAAATTCGCATTACCTGAGTAAAGTTCACATTTATTGACACAATGTTATCACTTAGCCACGGGCGCCACCAGGCTGAATAATTTTGTTATATTTCTAGATAAACCTACGCAGTGATTTAACAGTCTTCTAATTAATTATAAACAAGTGAGATTAGATAAGAAAATAAGAATATATACTTTTCTTTTTTACATTGGCTTGTGTTTCTCGCCACAATGGGACTTCTGTCAAGCGTGTTTTTTTTTTTTTTCTCAGAACTGTAAGCCTACTTTTATCTTTGTTTTTCTTATAGTACTTCTGATTACCTGCTATATTTATCTTCAATTTAAAGCACCGTTTGATAAATGTACGTTTGTATCCGCTTATAAACTGACTAACCGCTAAACCTTGTCATCAAACCTGACATGTGCCTTTCTGGGAATTTAGATATGACCTTCTAAGTAACTCGCCAGTTAGTTATTATATAAATTATAAAGAAATAAAAGTAAAAATAAAGAACAATGGGGGTATAGAACAATGTTAAAACATACTATATCTGGTACATGCAATGCCGACGAGGCTTTTCGCACAATACAAAAAGCCATCAGATCAGATTGGATACAAGAAACACAGCAGTGGTTGTATAACCATCATAAACAGCATATGTAATGATGTGAACTACATTACGACGGTGAACTACGATTACTGTTATATATATATATGTAATTTTGTTACGAATGTATATCCAAGTGAAATTAAGGTAACAATTAATAACACAGTATCATTATCACAACACAAACATCGTGAATATTACTGCATGCTAGTACCTCCTACGATTACGTCAGTAATGACGTGTGAAATACTTATTTTTATTTTTTTCTCCGAGCAGGAGGTGTGTTCCATGGAGCACGAGACGTGTTGCATGCTTTCTTTTTGTTATTGTTGTCGCTGCTCTTTCGGTTATTTACACAAAGTGACACAAAAGCTACCTGCACCAGTTATCCCTAATTTTACACAAGAGCTATCTGCACCAGTTTTCACTAATTTTACACAAGAGCTAGCCGCACCAGTTATCCCTAATTTTACACAAGAGCTATCCGCACCAGTTATCCCTAATTTTACACAAGAGCTATCTGCACCAGTTATCCCTAATTTTACACAAGAGCTATCTGCACCAGTTATCCCTAATTTTACACAAGAGCTATCTGCACCAGTTATCCCTAATTTTACACAAGAGCTTTCCGCACCAGTTATCCCTAATTTTACACAAGAGCTATCCGCACCAGTTATCCCTAATTTTACACAAGAGCTATCTGCACCAGTTATTACTAATTTTACACACGAGCTTTCCGCACCAGTTATCCCTAATTTTACACAAGAGCTATCCGCACCAGTTATCCCTAATTTTACACAAGAGCTATCTGCACCAGTTATCCCTAATTTTACACAAGAGCTATCTGCACCAGTTATCCCTAATTTTACACAAGAGCTACCTGCACCAGTTATCCCTAATTTTACACAAGAGCTATCTGCACCAGTTATTACTAATTTTACACAAGAGCTTTCCGCACCAGTTATCCCTAATTTTACACAAGAGCTATCCGCACCAGTTATCCCTAATTTTACACAAGAGCTATCTGCACCAGTTATCCCTAATTTTACACAAGAGCTATCCGCACCAGTTATCCCTAATTTTACACAAGAGCTATCTGCACCAGTTATCCCTAATTTTACACAAGAGCTACCTGCACCAGTTATCCCTAATTTTACACAAGAGCTATCCGCACCAGTTATCCCTTTTTTTTTTTTTTTTTATAAGATGACCTGATATTAACTCATATTAACTCTTGTTAAATGTTATACACACACAACTCGGACATTACTTATAGGATGACCTGATATTAACTCATATTAACTCTTGTTAAATGTTATACACACACAACTCGGACATTACTTATAGGATGGCCTGATATTAAATCATATTAACTCTTGTTAAATGTTATACACACACAACTCGGACATTACTTATAGGATGATCTGTTATTAACTCATATTAACTCTTGTTAAATGTTATACACACACAACTCGGACATTACTTATAGGATGACCTGTTATTAACTCTTGTTAAATGTTATACACACAACTCGGACATTACTTATAGGATGACCTGATAGCAACTTATATTAACTCTTGTTAAATGTTATACACACACAACTCGGACATTACTTATAGGATGACCTGTTATTAACTCTTGTTAAATGTTATACACACAACTCGGACATTACTTATAGGATGACCTGTTATTAACTCTTGTTAAATGTTATACACACACAACTCGGACATTACTTATAGGATGACCTGTTATTAACTCATATTAACTCTTGTTAAATGTTATACACACAACTCGGACATTACTTATAGGATGACCTGATAGTAACTTATATTAACTCTTGTTAAATGTTATACACACACAACTCGGACATTACTTATAGGATGACCTGTTATTAACTCATATTAACTCTTGTTAAATGTTATACACACACAACTCGGACATTACTCATAAGATGACCTGATATTAACTCTTGTTAAATGTTATACACACACTATGATTACTTACTATTTTTACAATACTAGTAAAACAATATAGGCTTGGATGATTCGTAAATAAAAACATATAAAAACGTTTGAGTTAAAAAGTAATTTTAAGAAGCGATCACAAATGACATGAATAAATATTACTAGTTTTAAAGTTTTTAATGATCACAAATGACATGAATAAATATTACTAGTTTTAAAGTTTTTAATGATCACAAATGACATGAATAAATATTACTAGTTTTAAAGTTTTTAATGATCACAAATGACATGAATAAACATTACTAGTTTTAAAGTTTTTAATGATCACAAATGACATGAATAACTATTACTAGTTTTAAAGTTTTTAATGATCACAAATGACATGAATAAATATTACTAGTTTTAAAGTTTTTAATGATCACAAATGACATGAATAAATATTACTAGTTTTAAAGTTTTTAATGCTATTGAGAAACAGACTCCAACTGTACACCACACATTTAAAAATCAAACACTAGATGACGTCACATTATAATAAACATAAAAATTGTTTTTTAATTTTGCGCAAAGCTACACTAGGGCTATCTGCGCTGTACATCTGTAAACAAGCATGTTCAAGCCTACATATAATGAAAAAAATCAAAATATGAATCTTTGAAGGCCAAACAAGCTCTTGGTAATTAACGAAAGCATTTGAATCAACTTGTAATTATCTGACTAGAACAATTTGATCAAACTTAGTTAAATGTATGTCAATTGTTTGCTGTAGAAGTACAAGTGTAGAATAAGACAATGTAACTTACTCAAAGTTATAACTTAATGTGTGGTTGCTGTAAGTAACTTATTCGAAGTCAAAACCTAATGTGTTGTTCTTGTAAGTAACTTATTTGAAGTCAAAACGTAAAGTGTGGTGGTTGTGAATAACTTATCCTAATGTGTGGTTGTTGTAAGTAACTTATTCGTAGTTAGTACCTAATATGTAGTTGTTGTAAGTAACTTAACCGAAGTTAAAACTTGATGTGTGATTGTTGTAAATAATTTATCCGAAGTTTAAACCTAATGTGTGATTGTTGTTACTTATCCATACGAGTTGTTGTTGTAAGTAACTTATCTGAAGTTAAAACCTAATGTGTGATTGTTGTTACTTATCCATACGTGTTGTTGTTGTAAGTAACTTATCCGAAGTTAAAACCTAATGTGTGATTGTTGTTACTTATCCATACGTGTTGTTGTTGTAAGTAACTTATCCGAAGTTAAAACCTAATGTGTGATTGTTGTTACTTATCCATACGTGTTGTTGTTGCAAGTAACTTATCCGAAGTTAAAACCTAATGTGTGATTGTTGTTACTTATCCATACGTGCTGTTGTTGTAAGTAACTTATCCGAAGTTAAAACCTAATGTGTGATTGTTGTTACTTATCCTTACGTGTTGTTGTTGTAAGTAACTTATCCGAAGTTAAAACCTAATGTGTAGTTGTTGTAAGTAACGTATCCTAATGTGTAGTTGTTGTAAGTAACGTATCCTAATGTGTGGTTGTTTTAAATGCTGAATAAAAATGAATACAAACAAAGAACAAGTTTACAAGATAGTTAACTAAAACTCGAGGATCTTATAAATATAACACAGGTGTATTAAATATCCGTACAACACAAGTGTATTGAATACCCGTATAACAAAAGTGTATTCAATACCTGTACAACACAAGTGTATTTAATACCCGTACAACACAAATGTTCAGTGTATATATAAAGACAAATACATATTACAAAGAAACATACACTTAATTTAAAGGTCGTCAGTACGTATACGACGTTTGTTTGGTCTTTTTTCAATTTAAACACAAAGCTATATAATGGGTATCGAAAACCGGCTTCTAGCGTTGTAGGTCCACAGACACACCGCTGTGCCACTAGGGGGGGGGGACAAAGAAACGGTCGGTATGAAAGTCTTAATGTACGGATATCAAGACAGGCAAAACGAGGTGTTTAACACCACAACGCTGTTGCTAACACCATGGTGACACTGACAAAACCACTCCTGATGACGAGAAACCCACTTGAAATAAAAATGTATCTTGGAACGGCTGGTATGGGTATTAACACTTTTATTGATAAGGAGAGAACAACGTTTCGACCTTCCAAGGTCATCTTCAGGTTAACAAAAAGAGTTTGCAACTGACCGGTTTAATCGCAACAATCGGGAAAAGACCTCTCGACTTCTCAGGTACCCTGTAGTCCCACCTCAAAGTTTTTACATGCTTTCCACACACACGATTCATAAAAACTCATGATTCTTCCCCAAAAAAAAATCTTTTGCCCCTGTATACAAATGTGAAATAATCCATTGTACTACAGGGTTTTAATACGGTTTTGTTGAAATTACTTTTGTACCTCTTTGTAAATGTACTCGTATAAAATGAAAATATTTAAGCTTTGGGTTTTTATTTCTATTTGATCTACAAACAACAAACAAATGTTACACTTACACAAATATCGATTTATTGGTAATAAGTGTTTAATTCATAAGATGAGTCACGATAAAAAACAAACTCCACACGAATCTTGAGGTGAAAACAAACGATTGAATCATATTAATATTTACGTTCACGTGATAACAACTTACAGTTGAAACTGTTGTTTTTTGTTGGTTTCGTTTCAGTTTCATAGTGTTTTTGGCTTGTCGTGGAGTACATATGCACTGATATTGATAAAGAATCCAGAATTGGTGGAGAACATATGGAACGTAACAGATACATTCAACCAGAAGTTTGTCTCGTCTTTTGAAGCCCTCGACGAGAATGATGGTGAGTTACGTTCCTCAGTTATTTCAAAACTGTTCGTCTATTATTATCAGTAGTTCCTTTAATCTGTTGACTGCCAAGTATTTCAGCTGCTACAAAATACAACTCTAATGTTTCTTCATTTTGTAACTTTTTTCGTGACGCCATTTTGGATCGAAAGTGAAACAATTTGTAAGTATGTCAAATGCATGCATGGTGCTGACATCTAGCGTTGAAGTTAGGTATTATTGACAACGAATTAACTCGTCCGTGGCACTGTGTTACCGATCGGCTTGGACGAGTTATCTCGTCTCCGGCACTGAACAGGTTAATACCAAATCTCTCACAGTGACACGGTATGTATATCGAAAACCTGAATAGAAAAAGAGTCGACTAGTGCAAGTAAGGGTACGAGAGAAGGCCTCAATACTTAGACTAACTATATTATATAGGCCTTTCTAAGTTTAATTTTGTTTGTTTCGGCTAAATAACATCAGAATCGTGTAGAAAAAATACACACATTACTCTCGTGTTCATATAACAGATACAAAATAATATATATCCTTAAGAGACCTGTTTTTTTCTATACTATGAAAACAATAAATATCCTATTAAGGCCAGTTCTTTTTCTATGATAGTTACCTAGAAAATAACAATAATAATAAATATCCCAGCCAAACCTGTTTTTTCTATAATACTTCCCTAATGATGCCTTCACTGGTGAAACCATGGTCGTAATAAATGATGTATTTGTGAAACGTGCAAGTGTCTTTTCTTCCCTTCTATTCTGTAATTATTAAAGTTTCACCAAGTACTGACAGTTCCAAGTATCACCTACTTAATAATGTTTTAGTTACACTTCGCTTCACCAAGTACTGACAGTTCCAAGTATCACCTACTTAATAATATGTTTTCAGTTACACTCCGCTTCACTAAGTACTGACAGTTCCAAGTATTACCTACTTAATAATGTGTTTTAGTTACACTTCGCTTCACCAAGTACTGACAGTTCCAAGTATCACCTACTTAATAATATGTTTTTAGTTACACTCCGCTTCACTAAGTACTGACAGTTCCAAGTATTACCTACTTAATAATATGTTTTCAGTTACACTCCGCTTCACTAAGTACTGACAGTTCCAAGTATTACCTACTTAATAATGTGTTTTAGTTACACTTCGCTTCACCAAGTACTGACAGTTCCAAGTATCACCTACTTAATAATATGTTTCTAGTTACACTCCGCTTCACTAAGTACTGACAGTTCCAAGTATTACCTACTTAATAATGTGTTTTAGTTACACTTCGCTTCACCAAGTACTGACAGTTCCAAGTATCACCTACTTAATATGTTTTAGTTACACTTCGCTTCACCAAGTACTGACAGTTCCAAGTATCACCCACTTAATAACATGTTTTTAGTTACACTTCGCTTCACCAAGTACTGACAGTTCCAAGTATCACCTACTTAATAATATGTTTTTAGTTACACTCCGCTTCACTAAGTACTGACAGTTCCAAGTATTACCTACTTAATAATGTGTTTTAGTTACACTTCGCTTCACCAAGTACTGACAGTTCCAAGTATCACCTACTTAATATGTTTTAGTTACACTTCGCTTCACCAAGTACTGACAGTTCCAAGTATCACCTACTTAATAATATGTTTTAAGTTACACTTCGCTTCACCAAGTACTGACAGTTCCAAGTATCACCTACTTAATAATATGTTTTTAGTTACACTTCGCTTCACCAAGTACTGACAGTTTCAAGTATCACCTACTTAATAATGTGTTTTAGTTACACTTCGCTTCAACAAGTACTGACAGTTCCAAGTATCACATACTTAACAATGTGTTTTAGTTACACTTCGCTTCACCAAGTACTGACAGTTCCAAGTATCACCAACTTAATAATATGTTTTTAGTTACACTTCGCTTCACCAAGTACTGACAGTTCCAAGTGTCACCTACTTAATAATATGTTTTCAGTTACACTTCGCTACCAACGGCTGAAAGGGAGAGTATCTTAGTTGCGACGGGAATTCGAACCCGCGACTCTCAGATTACGAGTCGAACGCCTTAACCCACCTGGCCATGCCGGACCAATTAAATCGCAAACAATCGATTAAGAAAAACAGAAAATAGAGAAAAATTTATATGAAAAAACATTCACGTTAGTGAGAAATTAGGTTCGAGATTTAATATCTCTAATAACAATCATTCAGTGTTGAATTTATAAATTACTTATATAACTGTGTCCAACGGACATTTAACTTTATCGGTATTTCCTACGTCACAGTTCATTACATGTAACACTTCAACTACGAATTTTCTAAATAAGCTCACAAAATTTTAAGAGCAGAGGAGAGATTTGAAAACCGTTAGAAATGTAATAGCGATCTTGTGACATAGTCATGCTGGGGTTGCTCATCTAGGAAACCGTTTATTTCTTTTTAATCACGTGACTACACATCTGGCTATTTGTTCTCTGCCCACTGTGAATATCGAACCCAGATTTTCAGCGTGATAAGCTGTCAGACTTACTCGTAAGTACATAAATAAATAACCCATTGGCCATTATCATGGTTATTGGTCTGTCATAGTGACTCTGTTTATTTAAGGTTTAACATGTTACTTTAGACGTGTAACCGAGTTATACACCGGTCAATTCTGTTTTCATTCTCCAGTGTCCTTTTAATGCGAGTTTTAACCACTGCAGTTAGACTAAGGGTCAACTCCAAGGTCAGCTTCTATTTTACCTGTATGTATATGGTTGATGGCAGAGGTCAAGTATAAGTAACTGAATTCATCCATTTGAGACAATAAGTGGAAAGTTGCAACTGTAGCAGTTAATCTATAGAAACCGAAATGCTAATACCTTTATTTTAACTATTTGTAACAGTTAAACGGTAGAACTGAAACAATAGCACTTCTAAATTAAGTATTTGTAGCAGTTAAACGGTAGAAACCGAAATAATAGTACTTCTAATTTAACTATTTGTAGCAGTTAAACGGTAGAAACCGAAATAATAGCACTTCTAATTTAACTATTTGTAGCAGTTAAACGGTAGAAACCGAAATAATAGCACTTCTAATTTAACTATTTGTAGCAGTTAAACGGTAGAAACCGAAATAATAGCACTTCTAATTTAACTATTTGTAGCAGTTAAACGGTAGAAACCGAAATAATAGTACTTCTAATTTAACTATTTGTAGCAGTTAAACGGTAGAAACCGAAATAATAGCACTTCTAATTTAACTATTTGTAGCAGTTAAACGGTAGAAACCGAAATAATAGTACTTCTAATTTAACTATTTGTAGCAGTTAAACGGTAGAAACCGAAATAATAGTACTTCTAATTTAACTATTTGTAGCAGTTAAACGGTAGAAACCGAAATAATAGCACTTCTAATTTAACTATTTGTAGCAGTTAAACGGTAGAAACCGAAATAATAGCACTTCTAATTTAACTATTTGTAGCAGTTAAACGGTAGAAACCGAAATAATAGCACTTCTAATTTAACTATTTGTAGCAGTTAAACGGTAGAAACCGAAATAATAGTACTTCTAATTTAACTATTTGTAGCAGTTAAACGGTAGAAACCGAAATAATAGCACTTCTAATTTAACTATTTGTAGCAGTTAAACGGTAGAAACCGAAATAATAGTACTTCTAATTTAACTATTTGTAGCAGTTAAACGGTAGAAACCGAAATAATAGTACTTCTAATTTAACTATTTGTAGCAGTTAAACGGTAGAAACCGAAATAATAGCACTTCTAATTTAACTATTTGTAGCAGTTAAACGGTAGAAACCGAAATAATAGTATTTCTAATTGAACTATTTGTAGCAGTTAAACGGTAGAAACCGAAATAATAGTACTTCTAATTTAACTATTTGTAGCAGTTAAACGGTAGAAACCGAAATAATAGTATTTCTAATTTAACTATTTGTAGCAGTTAAACGGTAGAAACCGAAATAATAGTATTTCTAATTTAACTATTTGTGACAGTTAAACGGTAGAAACCGAAATGTCATGCTAATGATAACTGGCTAATGCTAATCGAAACATAAATTATACAAGTTTTCTTATATTTATTTTAACAATACTTCGTGTTTTAACTGTCAATCCGACATTATTAACATACAGCACGTTAACAATCGAATGTTAACATTTCGTCTTGCTGTACTTGCTATATATGAAATACTGTCTTACAATTGTCACACTATTTGGTTTTTCAGTGGATGTAATCATAATCATAGCTGCTGTGACCCTAAACAGTTTGTGGTTCTTATGTTCAGTGTTTCTCTTGTGTGGAAACTCGGTAAGTAAACAGTTCACTTCTTACCATACTAGAAATAACAACAACATCACATTTTCATTCACGGTTTATTAAAGCAAGATGATTTATATTTACCAAACATATCGTATAGTTTGTGTATCAGATTTAATAAAACTATTTACATTAAAACTTAACGAAATATTTATGTGGTTAACTGACAAAATATCGAACTTAAAATGGTTTTTCGTCTCTCTCAAGTTTCTTATTCTTTTTAGTGAGTCTATGAAAACGGCTATATATATTTTTACTGTCTGTAGCTCTGTCATCTCTTAACCGAGTTGAGATAGAACTTATAGTTTTGGACTTAAATTTGATAGTGGGCTCACAGAGGTCCTGGCTAGTAATAAAACAGAATTGGATAAGCTCGCGCCTCACGCTTTGTATTGTTGGGGTATAAAAATATAGCTAATTAAAAGGAGAAACACACGTCTTGTAGATTAATATACTATGATTCTGTCTAAAGGAAACTTACACACTGCGGCTACTGAGGATTTCCTCTTGTTTTTATAATACAAACCAGACAGCAGATTTGAACTTACTGTCTTTACATTTAAATCCAAGTGGATATTTACTGTCTTTCAGGCTAACTTCAGGTATACATTTACTCTCTTTCAGGCTAACTCCTGATGTATATTCACTGTATTTCAGACTAACTCCAGGTGTATATTTATTGCCTTTCAGACTAACACCAGGTATACATTTACTGTCTTTCAGGCTAACTCCTGATGTATATTCACTGTCTTTCAGGCTAACTCCAGGTGTATATTTATTGCATTTCAGACTAACACCAGGTATACATTTACTGTCTTTCAGGCTAACTCCTGATGTATATTCACTGTCTTTCAGGCAAAGTTCAGGTGTATATTTATTGCCTTTCAGACTAACACCAGGTGTATATTTACTGTCTTTCAAGCTAACTATATATGTATATTTACTGTCTTTCAGTCTAACTATAGGTGTATATTTACTGTCTTTCAGGCTAACTCCAGGTGTATATTTACTGTCTTTCAGGCTAACTCCAGGTGTATATTTACTGTCTTTCAGACTAACCACAGGTGTATATTTACTGTCTTTCAGGCTAACCACAGGTGTATATTTATTGTCTTTCAGGCTAACTACAGGTGTATATTTATTGTCTTGCAGGCTAACTACAGGTGTATATTTATTGTCTTTCAGGCTAACTACAGGTGTATATTTACTGTCTTTCAGGCTAACTACAGGTGTATATTTACTGTCTTTCAGGCTAACTACAGGTGTATATTTACTGTCTTTCAGGCTAACCACAGGTGTATATTGTTAATGTGGATGACTGTCTTAACACTCACTATTTTTGCAAACATCTCGGGCAGTGGATACTACGGATATCGTCTAAAGGTATAGATATTAGTTAATGATATTAACCAAAGGTTTATTAAACGCAACACTTGCGTATCATACCTGAGCTCTACTTTTACAACTGGTGCAATTAACACACGCCACTTTATTCGTGTAATTCCGTATGTCGTCTTCTTTCTTCGTCAGTAGAGATACCTTTAGTATAAATTACACACACACATGTATATATTAAACACTAAAAGTGTAAGTATATATATATATTTATATATATCTTTTTTGTAAAATACAAAGCTACACCCCAGTCAAGCTGCGCTTTGTCCACTACGGATATCGGAACCCACAGACATACCGCTAGGCCACAGGATGCAATATTTACTATATATGTCCAGAGTTCGCCTCCCACTCAGAGATATCATTATGTAACAACTGGCATATCATTTTATTACTTCACATTTGAAAACATCACGTAATATCCACCACATTCCATCAACTGCTGTCTTTAATTACAAGATCAAATTGTATTGTGTTCTTTTCATTTGCTGTTAAAAGTTCTTTGTTTTGCTGCTAAGCATAAATTAACACCATGGGCGATCTGTGGTGTGCCCAACATAGGTACCGAAAGCTAGTTTATTGTGTTATAAGCCTTCAGCCGAGCCAGTAAAAATTGTGATAATAATGTGTGTGTTTTTTCGTATAGCAAAGCCACAAAGGGCTATCTGCTCAGCCCCCCGAGGGGAATCGAACCCCTGATTTTAGCGTTGTAAATCCGGATACATACCGCTGTACTAGCGGATGGGATAAAGCTAAACAGTGGGCTATCTGTGCTCTGCCCACTACGGGTATCGAACCCCTGATTTTAGCGTTGTAAATCCGGATACATACCGCTAAGCTACTGGGGGTGATAATAATAAGTTACCTCTTTATCTTTTCTAGAATATATTGTGGTTAACTGCTGACCAGAACAAGCTACGTGCAAGTACACGAACTATTAATTAACCCGCTAATCAATATAACTAATTCAATATATCAGTATGACTTAAAATATATTCAGAATATATCGTTTCACTCTCGATGTTAAAGACACTTTCGGCCGGAAACCCACTAAAATTTCACTTCAGGTAGGGAGATTTGTATTAATTCTAAATCATTTACTAAGAACAATGACCTCCCCAGTAGCACAGAGGTATTTCTGCAGACGTATAATGCTAGATACCGGATTTTGATATCCGTGGTAGGCAGAGCACAGATAGCCCATTGTGTAGCCTTGTACGTAACACCAAATACACAAAATAAGAATACAACAGTCCTCGTATAATTAGATCAAGCATATTAAACAATAAACTGACAATGAAGAATTGGTTGTTGTTGTTGAACGCAAAGCTACCAACTGGGCTATCTGTGTTCTGCCCACCACGGGTGTCGAAACCCAATTTTCAATCACCTAAGTCTTTGGATTTACTACTGTACAACTAGAGAGCTACATTCAAAGAACAATATCCACAAAACACATTATTCCATGTACCGTTTGTTTGTTTTTGAATTCCACGCAAAGCTACATGAAGGCTATCTGCGCTCGCCGTCCCTAATTAAGCAGTGTATGACATGAGGGAAGGCAGCTAGGCATCACTACCTACCGCACACCAAACATGCTCGCCCTTTCAGCCGTGGGAACGTTATAATATGCGATCAATCCCACTATTTGATGATAAAAGAGTAGCCCAAGAGTTGGCGGTGGGTGGTGATGACTAGCTGCCTTCCCTCTAGTCTTACACTGCTAAATTAGGGACGGCTAGCACAGATAGCCCTCGTGTAGCTTTGTGCGAAATTCAAAAATAAAGAAACAAACAAGACGTACTTGGTGTATTAGTTTGAACGACACTCAAGGGCAAACACAGTTCTTATGACCGTTACCAATATACAAACAAATATGTTAAGAAGTAGCTAACATCTCTTATACAATTTTTCTGTCTCGTCCAATAAATGATAAAAGTTTACATAAAACTCAAATATAGTCTTTACTAATAATGTCTAGTGACCAATAGCAATCTGTAAAACAGTAACATTAGCAGATGGGAAGAAAAGATAAATAATGATTTATAACATCATACAATGAATAGGTTTGGTTTGGTTTTTAATTTCGCACAAAACTACACGAGGGCTATCTGCGCTACCGTCCCTAATTTTGCAGTGTAAGGTGAGAGGGAAGGCAGCTAGTCATCACCACCCACCGCCAACTCTTGGGCTACTCTTTCACCAACGAATAGTGGGATTGACCGTCACTTTGTAACGCCCGCGTCGCGCCAAACATGCTCGCCCTCCCAGCTGTGGGGGCGTTATAATGTGACGGTCAATCCTACTATTCGTTTGTAAAAGAATAGCCCAAGAGTTGGCGGTGGATGGTGACTAGCTTCTCCCCTAGTCTTACACTGCTAAATTAAACACAGATAACCCTCGAGTACCTTTGTGCGAAATTCCAAAAACCAAAACCAAACCAGTAGTACAAATAGGCTTTTGCAAAGTGAAAGTCCCCCAGTGGTACAGCTTAATTTGTTTTGTTTTGTTTTTAATTTCGCGCAAAGCTACTCGAGGGCTATCTGCGCTACCGTCCCTAATTTTGCAGTGTAAGGTGAGAGGGAAGGCAGCTAGTCATCACCACCCACCGCCAACTCTTGGGCTACTCTTTCACCAACGAATAGTGGGATTGACCGTCACTTTGTAACGCCCCCACGGTTCAAAGGGCGAACATGTTTGGTGCGACCGAGATTCGAACCCGCGACCCTCGGATTACGAGTCGCACGCCTCAGCCCACATGGTCATGTCGGGCCCAATGAATAGTTGAAACAGTATAATTTTGTAATAAAAATAACAAATTTAAATTTTATAAAAAATTAATTACTACGTATATTTTCACATTTATCTAACAATATTAACCTCAATTTAACTGTCGCCCGGCCTAGTGGTTAATGTGCTCGACTTTTAATCTGCGCTATTCGTTAGTACAAGAGAAGCGCAGGAGTTATTGTAGGCGGTTTGAACTAACTGCCTTCCCTCTGTTACATTACTTCGAAACTAGAGACAATTAACGCAGGTAGCCTTCGTGTAGCTTTGCGCGAACTTCAACTAACAAATCACTACGCCAAATTTCAAAAAATTAAAGAGTAAGACACATTCAACTACAACGTGAATGCCGTACAGCTCTCTCATTCTCACGTGTAAGGAACTTACACATTATGTGTATAGTTTTAACATGAAGTGGTACTGACAGCTACACTACTCACACAAAAAAGTAAAGGATCATGTCTATGTGTTTTTCAAGAAGTTGAAGAAACAGTATTTTGAGTAAACCTGTTTATATCAGAGACAAATAACAGGAAGCAAGTTTGTGAAATTGATTTACAAATAACGAAAGAGGTCAACATTTGGCTGCACAAACGTCACAACGTATTAAGATGAAGGAACTCATTAACACGAGTCTTTAGTAGCTGCTAGGCCTATTTAATTTTCATGACTTTCCGCCATCCCTAGACAAGGGCTGCACTGACCTTCTGGTTGTCGGTCTCTCACTGCTCTTCCTAGCAAATCTTACGCATGCTCAATTGGACTTAGGTCCACTGGATTAATGGGTAAGTCCAGCACCTCTATTGTTTCATCGTGATAAAACTGCTGCATGACTGGCAGTGTGAGTATGGTTGTTGTCTTGCTAATATAAAAACTTATCTCTGGCATCAGTTGGAAAATGGTAAATAATGGGTAGCAGAACACTATTCACGTAGAGTCATGTTTTCAGACATCCTCTTCACGTAGAGTCATGTTTTCAGACACCCTCTTCACGTAGAGTCATGTTTACAGAGATCCTCTTCACGTAGAGTCATGTTTTCAGACACCCTCTTCACGTAGAGTCATGTTTACAGAGATCCTCTTCACGTAGAGTCATGTTTTCAGACATCCTCTTCACGTAGAATCATGTTTACAGAGATCCTCTTCACGTAGAGTCATGTTTTCAGACACCCTCTTCACGTAGAGTCATGTTTTCAGACATCCTCTTCACGTAGAGTCATGTTTACAGAGATCCTCTTCACGTAGAGTCATGTTTACAGAGATCCTCTTCACGTAGAGTCATGTTTTCAGACATCCTCTTCACGTAGAGTCATGTTTTCAGACACCCTCTTCAGGTAGAGTCATGTTTTCAGACACAATCTTCACGTAGAGTCATGTTTTCAGACACAATCTTCACGTAGAGTCATGTTTTCAGACACCCTCTTCACGTAGAGTCATGTTTTCAGACATCCTCTTCACGTAGAGTCATGTTTACAGAGATCCTCTTCACTTAGTCATGTTTTCAGAGATCCTCTTCACGTAGAGTCATGTTTTCAGACACCCTCTTCACATAGAGTCATGTTTTCAGACACCCTCTTCACGTAGAGTCATGTTTTCAGACATCCTCTTCACGTAGAGTCATGTTTTCAGACACCCTCTTCACGTAGAGTCATGTTTTCAGACACCCTCTTCAAGTAGAGTCATGTTTTCAGACACCCTCTTCACGTAGAGTCATGTTTTCAGACATCCTCTTCACGTAGAGTCATGTTTTCAGATATCCTCTTCACGTAGAGTCATGTTTTCAGACACCCTCTTCACGTAGAGTCATGTTTTCAGACACCCTCTTCACGTAGAGTCATGTTTTCAGACATCCTCTTCACGTAGAGTCAAGTTTTCAGACATCTGTATGCTCCTGCATGCAGATGTTACCCCAGACCATGATTCATCCAAACCAAAAGGCATCAAGGTGGACAACGTTACGTCTACAATCCCTCACACGTTGATCACTTAAGATGGACAGAAACTGCTCTCGTCTGTGGACAGTAAAAGGGTTCATTGTTGAAGTGTCCGAGTGACAAGTTCCGGGGGAAAAGCCACATGGACTGTACGGTATTTTGGCGTTAGCATATGGGCTGTAACGGATACAATAGACTTTAGCCCTGCCTCAAGAAACATTCTCCTGATCGACGAGCATGATACACGCACTCTAGTGGCTTGCTAAAGAGTCATCCTACATCCTCCTGATGTATTCTCCCGTGGTCTGGTATTTGCGAACATATCAATATTATACATCTTTAATAACCAATGAAAACTAGTTTTCTGCTTTCGAAAATTTGGATTATTTCTCTATAAACGTATTATATATAAAAAAAAAACACTTGCATAAATGTGCAGGTCCTAGGAAGGCTTAGATAAATCCGTTACGTTTGAACACAAAACAGATAATGTAAAGACATAAATATGAAAAGAAACCGCGCTACATTTTTTACCTTTTGCGGGAAGTGTACATCAAATTGATTAGGCTATTTTACATTAGTAAATAACAATTTCTTTTTGCTTGTCAGGACCACATCGACGACCTGGTAAAAAGTAATGATAAGGAATCTATCGAAGAGCGCACGTGGCAAAAAATAAATGAAAACCTGGCAGTCTTCTATATACTGGTGTGTTTTTGTATCAGTGCTATACCTCTTCCTTTCCAAGTAAGTAATATAGGTACTGAATCACACCTTAACACTGTAACAACTGAATGTTGAAACACCTTGTACTGAATCACACCTTAACACTGTAACAACTGAATGTTGAAACACCTTGTACAGTTTGTTAATTCTGTAACAAATGAATATTGAAACACCTGGTACAGTTTGTTAAAACTGTAACAACTGAATGTTGAAACACCTTGTACAGCTTGTTAATACTGTAACAACTGAATGTTGAAACACCTTGTACAGTTTGTTAACACTGTAACAACTGAATCTTCAAACACTTTGTACAGTTTGTTAATACTGTAACAACTGAATGTTGAAATACCTGGTACAGCTTGTTAATACTGTAACAACTGAATGTTGAAATACCTGGTACAGCTTGTTAATACTGTAACAACTGAATGTTGAAACACCTGGTACAGTTTGTTAATACTGTAACAACTGAATGTTGAAACACCTGGTACAGTTTGTTAATACTGTAACAACTGAATGTTGAAACACCTGGTACAGTTGGTTAACACTGTAACAACTGAATCTTCAAACACTTTGTACAGTTTGTTAATACTGTAACAACTGAATCTTCAAACACCTTGTACAGTTTGTTAACACTGTAACAACTGAATGTTGAAACACCTGGTACAGCTTGTTAATACTGTAACAACTGAAAGTTGAAACACCTGGTACAGTTTGTTAATACTGTAACAACTGAATGTTGAAACACCTGGTACAGTTGGTTAATACTGTAACAACTGAATGTTGAAACACCTTGTACAGCTTGTTAATACTGTAACAACTGAATGTTGAAACACCTTGTACAGTTTGCTAATACTGTAACAACTGAATGTTGAAACACCTGGTACAGTTGGTTAATACTGTAACAACTGAATGTTGAAACACCTTGTACAGTTTGTTAATACTGTAACAACTGAATGTTGAAACACCTGGTACAGTTTGTTAATACTGTAACAACTGAATGTTGAAACACCTGGTACAGTTGGTTAATACTGTAACAACTGAATGTTGAAACACCTGGTACAGTTGGTTAATACTGTAACAATTGAAGGTTGAAACACCTGGTACAGTTTGTTAATACTGTAACAACTGAATGTTGAAACACCTTGTACAGTTTGTTAATACTGTAACAACTGAAGGTTGAAACACCTTGTACAGTTTGTTAATACTGTAACAACTGAATGTTGAAACACCTGGTACAGTTGGTTAATACTGTAACAACTGAATGTTGAAACACCTTGTACAGTTTGTTAATACTGTAACAACTGAATGTTGAAACACCTGGTACAGTTGGTTAATACTGTAACAACTGAATGTTGAAACACCTGGTACAGTTGGTTAATAATGTAACAACTGAATGTTGAAACACCTGGTACAGTTTGTTAATACTGTAACAACTGAATGTTGAAACATCTGCTACAGTTTGTTAATGAAATGAATATTATTTGTTAACACCACCTGGTGGTGAAACATATTGTACAGTTTGTTAACACCACCTGGTGGTGAAACATATTGTACAGTTTGTTAACACCACCTGGTGGTGAAACATATTGTACAGTTTGTTAACACCACCTGGTGGTGAAACATATTGTACAGTTTGTTAACACCACCTGGTGGTGAAATATATTGTACAGTTTGTTAACACCACCTGGTGGTGAAACATATTGTACAGTTTGTTAACACCACCTGGTGGTGAAACATATTGTACAGTTTGTTAACACCACCTGGTGGTGAAACATATTGTTTGCTTTGTTTTGTTATTATTCATAAAGCTACACTCTGTGCTCTTCCCATAACGGGTATCGAAACTCAGTTTATAGTGATATATGACGTACCACTATGCCATTGTGAAGTAGAACACATTGCACTTCTGTCTTTAAGAATACTGTGATTGAAGGCCGCATATCGTTGGTTTCTTTTGAAGTTTAAAATTCTAACTATAGACGTCAAACCAAATCTGTCATTAGCTCCCCACTTGTCACTGAATCTAGGGAATTACAACTTCTATTATTATTTATTTTGGAACTTTTTAATATAACCTATTTATTACTATGTAATATTTAGATATTCTTAAAATGTAGTTACATGTATATAATCTTTTATAAATATTTAATACAAGTCCTTCTTTCTCTTTCCATAGATTTGTTTCTTAATAGGTGTGGATAAAAGACAAACACAAATAAGAAAGAACAAAACCGAAGTCAGAAACGTGGTAAGAACTCGTTTCATTGCATGTCTATGTTTGCGTTATCGAAAGTTTATAATGTGCACGACAGATTGCTGTTTTCGGGCACTTGGCTGTTTATCGCGTGCGTGAATACCAAAACACCGAGGTAAATACGTAGAAATAAATACGAAAATAACTGGCTACACTGTACAAGTAGACAGAGAAACAGGTGGCTAAACTATACAAGTAAATAGAGAAATAGCTGGCTGTGCTCTGTACAAATAAATAAACAGCTAGCTAAACATTGTGTCATGTCAGACTATAACGAATATAAACTGGTCAGGCAGTGTATAATTAAACACGGTTATGTACTGGCTCGACACTATAGTTCAAAATGATGATGAACTGGCAAGGTTTTGTATAATTAACTGGTTAGACTGTGTATAATTAAACGCGGTAATGGACAGGCTAGGTTATGTATAACTATACACGGTTATGAACTGGTTAGGCTTTGTATAAACGTAATGATGAACAGGCTAGGATCTTTATAATTAAACATAATGATGAACTGGCTAGGATCTTTATAATTAAACATGATGGTGAACTGACTGGGTAGTAAATAAGTATACATGGTAATGAACTAGCTAGGTTGTTTATAATTAAACACAATGATGAACTGGCTAGGATCTTTATAATTAAACATGATGGTGAACTGACTGGGTAGTAAATAAGTATACATGGTAATGAACTAGCTAGGTTGTTTATAATTAAACACAATGATGAACTGGCTAGGATCTTTATAATTAAACATGATGGTGAACTGGCTATGTAACAGGTAAGTATACATGGTAATGAACTGACAAGGTTGTTTATAATTAAACATAATGATGAACTGGCTAGGATCTTTATAATTAAACATGATGATGAACTGGCTAGGTAGTAGGTAAGTATACATGGTAATGAACTGACTAGGTTGTTTATAATTAAACATGATGATGAACTGGCTATGTAACAGGTAAGTATACATGGTAATGAACTGGCTAGGTTGTTTATAATTAAACATAATGATGAACTGGCTAGGATCTTTATAATTAAACAAGATGATGAACTGGCTAGGTAGTAGGTAAGTATACATGGTAATGAACTGACTAGGTTGTTTATAATTAAACATGATGATGAACTGGCTATGTAACAGGTAAGTATACATGGTAATGAACTGGCTATGTAACAGGTAAGTATACATGGTAATGAACTGGCTAGGTTGTTTATAATTAAACACAATGATGAACTGGCTAGGATCTTTATAATTAAACATGATGGTGAACTGACTGGGTAGTAAATAAGTATACATGGTAATGAACTAGCTAGGTTGTTTATAATTAAACACAATGATGAACTGGCTAGGATCTTTATAATTAAACATGATGGTGAACTGGCTATGTAACAGGTAAGTATACATGGTAATGAACTGACAAGGTTGTTTATAATTAAACATAATGATGAACTGGCTAGGATCTTTATAATTAAACATGATGATGAACTGGCTAGGTAGTAGGTAAGTATACATGGTAATGAACTGACTAGGTTGTTTATAATTAAACATGATGATGAACTGGCTTTTCACTTGCAGTCAAATGTAGGTGTAACAATGACTAATCACAAATAATATTTCACAACTTAAAAGAAATAATTTTCAAAGCTTTCTAAACGTAACGTGATGTAACAGGTAAGTATACATGGTAATGAACTGACTAGGTTGTTTATAATTAAACATGATGATGAACTGGCTAGGTAGTAGGTAAGTATACATGGTAATGAACTGACTAGGTTGTTTATAATTAAACATAATGATGAACTGGCTAGGATCTTTATAATTAAACAAGATGATGAACTGGCTAGGTAGTAGGTAAGTATACATGACGATGAACTGGCTAGGTTGTTTATAATTAAACACAATGATGAACTGGCTAGGCGGTTAATCGACAATACTTTATCAACATTTAACCCTGTTCCATCAAGCTAAATCTTGATACAGTTTCTCTATAAAAGCTCAATGAGTGCTTATTAATGTTCGGTGGTTGCATCTTCCCAGGTAAAAATATTCAATTCTAGAAGACATGACTGAGTTGTATTGTGGAATACAAGTTCAGCGAAGGTCACGACTCACTACTTGGTTGCAATATAACATATTACAAAACAAGACACATACATAAATGTTTCATTTGACAGTTATTTATCAAACAATGACTCTTGAATAAACAAAAGAAAACAAAAGAGCTTCTAGGCTCTACTGAAATATATTAGAATAGCAACACTTCCTCTCACCAATTAAATTCGGGTCCAAGAAAATTTCCTGGATACTCTGGTGGACCGTAAGGTAGAAATAAACATTACACAAAATAATATCCAAAACTAATCCATGAGATTATTACATTCAACATTTATATTCCAATTATCATACCAAGTGTCATATTAATTATATCATCATATCAATTATAATATTAATTATCCTATCAATTATAATATTAATTATCATATCAATTATAATATTAATTATCATATTATAATATTAATTATCATATCAATTATAATATTATAATATAAATTATCATATCAATTATAATATTATAATATAAATTATCATATCAATTATAATATTATCATATTAATTATCATATCAATTATCATATCAATTATAATATTAATTATCATATTATAATATTAATTATCATATTAATTATAATATTAATTATCATATTAATTATAATATTAATTATCATATTATAATATTAATTATCATATTAATTATAATATTAATTATCATGTTAATTCTGCGTGTGTTTTTTTCATTAATTATTTAAGCAACGAATGTTAGCCCCACCATCGACATTTATCCGTCCTGGCCAATCACAGCACACCAACTTCCACCAACACAGTAGACCACCATACGATGAAGTAGAGATGAGACCCCATAATCCTTTATACCCCAGAAACGACTATCAGGCGAACACAAGTCATCGTAATGTTGAGTTTGATCAGGATTACGATCCACGAGGATGGAATAACCAAGGATACGCTTCTGATCGCGACACCAGGTGGTGAGGTAAGTTTATTCAACTTTGAAATGTTAACAGTAACGCCGAAGGTCAACCACACTGTGGATGAAATAATTTTCGGACACGAATCTAAACTATAATTTATATAATTAATCAAAATTTCTGAGACCATAATGCTTAAACGTAGTTTATATAAATTATTCTGACTTGGACAGAGGAAAACTCACAAGTAGTACTTATTTTTGTTGTTCATCAATAAGTGTGTAGCAGCGCAATAAGTCACCTGCGCTCTACGGGATCGAACCTCAGGTTTTAGCGTTATATGCAATCAGCTTTCTGCTTGACCTATGAGTGGTACGAGTAGCTGTGAGAAAAAATAACTGTGGTGATTTGTTTGTTACCAGCATCAGTGGTAGTACAAATAGGCCTAGCGCGTAAGGCGTGCGACTCGTAATTCGCGGGTTCGCGCCAAACATGCTCGCCCTCCCAGCTGTGGGGGCGTTATAATGTTACGATCAATCCTACTATTCGTTTGTAAAAGAATAGCCCAAGAGTTGGCGGTGGATGGTGATGACTAGCTGCCTTCCCTCTAGTCTTACACTGCTAAATTAGGCACAGATGGCCCTCGAGTACCTTTGTGCGAAATTCCAAAAACCAAAACCAAACCAGTAGTACAAATAGGCTTTTGCAAAGTGAAAGTCCCCCAGTGGTACAGCTTAATTTGTTTTGTTTTTTTTTTAATTTCGCGCAAAGCTACTCGAGGGCTATCTGCGCTAGCCGTCCCTAATTTAGCAGTGTAAGGCTAAAGGAAAGATAGCTAGTCATCACCACCCACCGCCGACTCTTGGGCTACTCTTTTACCAACGAATAGTGGGATTGACCAAAGGAACCTATAATAGCTCGTCAAACACGAAACACTGTAAATTTTGAATACATATATGACATTTAGATTTGACTTAATTTTTAGTATTTTGTACTTTTAGACTCACTTTGCACATCTCTTAAATTACAAAATTACATTTTAAATTTATTTATAAATGGCATAATAAAGGGCAAAATTCAGAGGTTTGGTTTGGTTTGAATTTCGCAAAAAGCTATAGGAGGGCTATGTGCGCTAGCCGTCCCTAATTTTGCAGTGTAAGACAAGAGGGAAGGCAGCTAGTCCTCACCACCCACCGCCAACTCTTGGGTTACTCTTTTACCAACGAATAGTGGGATTGACCGTCACATTATTATAACGCCCCCACGGCTGAAAGGTCGAGCATGTTTGCGCGACGGGGATGCGAACCCGCGACCCTCAGATTACGAGTCGCACGCCTTAACCACCTAGAATGCCGGGCCAAGTTAAGAGGAAGACGTGACATTAGAAATACCAAAAGTTGAGAGGAACACATGACATTAGAAATACCAAAGTTGAGAGGAAGACATGACATTAGAAATACCAAAAGTTGAGAGGAACACATGACATTAGAAATACCAAAAGTTGAGAGGAAGACGTGACATTAGAAATACCAAAGTTGAGAGGAACACATGACATTAGAAATACCAAAGTTGAGAGGAAGACGTGACATTAGAAATACCAAAAGTTGAGAGGAACACATGACATTAGAAATACCAAAAGTTGAGAGGAAGACGTGACATTAGAAATACCAAAAGTTGAGAGGAACACATGACATTAGAAATACCAAAAGTTGAGAGGAAGACGTGACATTAGAAATACCAAAAGTTGAGAGGAAGACATGACATTAGAAATACCAAAAGTTGAGAGGAAGACGTGACATTAGAAATACCAAAAGTTGAGAGGAACACATGACATTAGAAATACCAAAGTTGAGAGGAAGACATGACATTAAGTTATTCACATTTTAACAAACAGTCAGGAAATCTGACGCAAACCTAATAGATGATAAATAAACAAAAGCAGGGTTCAAATTGAAAAGGAGCTGTCCACAAGGTTGTCCAGCCACTTGATAATCCAAGTTACTACTTTTTACTGATCTTCTGGTTGAGTCGTCAAAGTGGATCACACACACAATAGAATTCAACGTCTTTTGAAATCACAATTAAACCATTAAAACAACTTATTTTTTACAACTATCAAGACGTTAGGGAAACAAGTAAATTCAGCAAATCAATTAAAAACAAAATTATAAGGCCCTAACACTCCCGTATAGAGGGTGCTTTACTCTTCAAGAACAAAGTGTAGACCTGTTGTCGTCATACATTCAGAAACTTTTACCGGGTAAAAACTGTAGAAAAAAAATAGACTGAAGCTTCCTATTTTAAATCATAAACACATTTATTTGAATATCACCCAATTAATGATCGCACCGCCATCTGGTGTTTATAAAGTGAGTCTACAGAGCCTTTACTTCACTTACCTTTCATTAATTCTACTTCTGTCACGCTTACAAATAAGCAGCTCTACAAATGTTAGAACAAAACAGACAAACGTTAAATGAGTCTGAAGACGAAAGTGTTTCAGAACTTCTACTAATTACTTCTCCAACAATTTCTCTCCACAAGTGTCATGCTGAATTATGTTATTTACCAATCCAAGACTTTCTCCACAAGTGTCATGATGAATTATGTTATTTACCAATCCAAGACTTTCTCCACAAGTGTCATGATGAATTATGTTATTTACCAATCCAAGACTTTCTCCACAAGTGTCATGCTGAATTAGGTTATTTACCAATCCAAGACTTTCTCCACAAGTGTCATGCTGAATTAGGTTATTTACCAATCCAAGACTTTCTCCACAAGTGTCATGCTGAATTAGGTTATTTACCAATCCAAGACTTTCTCCACAAGTGTCATGATGAATTATGTTATTTACCAATCCAAGACTTTCTCCACAAGTGTCATGCTGAATTATGTTATTTACCAATCCAAGGCTTTCTCCACAAGTGTCATGCTGAATTAGGTTATTTACCAATCCAAGACTTTCTCCACAAGTGTCATGATGAATTATGTTATTTACCAATCCAAGATTTTCTTCACAACTGTCATGATGAATTATGTTATTTACCAATCCAAGACTTTCTCCACAAGTGTCATGCTGGATTATGTTATTTACCAATCCAAGATTTTCTTCACAACTGTCATGATGAATTATGTTATTTACCAATCCAAGACTTTCTCCACAAGTGTCATGCTGAATTAGGTTATTTACCAATCCAAGACTTTCTCCACAAGTGTCATGTTGAATTAGGTTATTTACCAATCCAAGACTTTCTCCACAAGTGTCATGTTGAATTAGGTTATTTACCAATCCAAGACTTTCTCCACAAGTGTCATGATGAATTATGTTATTCACCAATCCAAGACTTTCTCCACAAGTGTCATGTTGAATTAGGTTATTTACCAATCCAAGACTTTCTCCACAAGTGTCATGCTGAATTAGGTTATTTACCAATCCAAGACTTTCTCCACAAGTGTCATGCTGAATTAGGTTATTTACCAATCCACGACTTTCTCCACAAGTGTCGTGTTGAATTAGGTTATTTACCAATCCACGACTTTCTCCACAAGTGTCATGCTGAATTAGGTTATTTACCAATCCACGACTTTCTCCACAAGTGTCATGTTGAATTATGTTATTTACCAATCCAAGACTTTCTCCACAAGTGTCATGATGAATTATGTTATTTACCAATCCAAGACTTTCTCCACAAGTGTCATGCTGAATTAGGTTATTTACCAATCCAAGACTTTCTCCACAAGTGTCATGCTGAATTAGGTTATTTACCAATCCAAGACTTTCTCCACAAGTCTCATGCTGAATTAGGTTATTTACCAATCCAAGACTTTCTCCACAAGTGTCATGATGAATTATGTTATTTACCAATCCAAGACTTTCTCCACAAGTGTCATGCTGAATTATGTTATTTACCAATCCAAGACTTTCTCCACAAGTGTCATGCTGAATTAGGTTATTTACCAATCCAAGACTTTCTCCACAAGTGTCATGATGAATTATGTTATTTACCAATCCAAGACTTTCTCCACAAGTGTCATGATGAATTATGTTATTTACCAATCCAAGATTTTCTTCACAACTGTCATGATGAATTATGTTATTTACCAATCCAAGATTTTCTTCACAACTGTCATGATGAATTATGTTATTTACCAATCCAAGACTTTCTCCACAAGTGTCATGCTGAATTAGGTTATTTACCAATCCAAGACTTTCTCCACAAGTGTCATGATGAATTAGGTTATTTACCAATCCAAGACTTTCTCCACAAGTGTCATGTTGAATTAGGTTATTTACCAATCCAAGACTTTCTCCACAAGTGTCATGATGAATTATGTTATTCACCAATCCAAGACTTTCTCCACAAGTGTCATGATGAATTAGGTTATTTACCAATCCAAGACTTTCTCCACAAGTGTCATGATGAATTAGGTTATTTACCAATCCAAGACTTTCTCCACAAGTGTCATGTTGAATTAGGTTATTTACCAATCCACGACTTTCTCCACAAGTGTCATGATGAATTATGTTATTTACCAATCCAAGACTTTCTCCACAAGTGTCATGCTGAATTAGGTTATTTACCAATCCAAGATTTTCTCCACAAGTGTCATGATGAATTATGTTATTTACCAATCCAAGACTTTCTCCACAAGTGTCATGCTGAATTAGGTTATTTACCAATCCAAGATTTTCTCCACAAGTGTCATGATGAATTAGGTTATTTACCAATCCAAGACTTTCTCCACAAGTGTCATGATGAATTAGGTTATTTACCAATCCAAGACTTTCTCCACAAGTGTCATGTTGAATTAGGTTATTTACCAATCCACGACTTTCTCCACAAGTGTCATGCTGAATTAGGTTATTTACCAATCCAAGACTTTCTCCACAAGTGTCATGATGAATTATGTTATTTACCAATCCAAGACTTTCTCCACAAGTGTCATGCTGAATTATGTTATTTACCAATCCACGACTTTCTCCACAAGTGTCATGCTGAATTAGGTTATTTACCAATCCAAGACTTTCTCCACAAGTGTCATGCTGAATTAGGTTATTTACCAATCCAAGACTTTCTCCACAAGTGTCATGCTGAATTAGGTTATTTACCAATCCAAGACTTTCTCCACAAGTGTCATGATGAATTATGTTATTTACCAATCCAAGACTTTCTCCACAAGTGTCATGCTGAATTAGGTTATTTACCAATCCAAGACTTTCTCCACAAGTGTCATGCTGAATTAGGTTATTTACCAATCCAAGACTTTCTCCACAAGTGTCATGCTGAATTAGGTTATTTACCAATCCAAGACTTTCTCCACAAGTGTCATGCTGAATTAGGTTATTTACCAATCCAAGACTTTCTCCACAAGTGTCATGCTGAATTAGGTTATTTACCAATCCAAGACTTTCTCCACAAGTGTCATGCTGAATTAGGTTATTTACCAATCCAAGACTTTCTCCACAAGTGTCATGCTGAATTAGGTTATTTACCAATCCAAGACTTTCTCCACAAGTGTCATGCTGAATTAGGTTATTTACCAATCCAAGACTTTCTCCACAAGTGTCATGCTGAATTAGGTTATTTACCAATCCAAGACTTTCTCCACAAGTGTCATGATGAATTATGTTATTTACCAATCCAAGACTTTCTCCACAAGTGTCATGATGAATTATGTTATTTACCAATCCAAGACTTTCTCCACAAGTGTCATGCTGAATTAGGTTATTTACCAATCCAAGACTTTCTCCACAAGTGTCATGATGAATTATGTTATTTACCAATCCAAGACTTTCTCCACAAGTGTCATGATGAATTATGTTATTTACCAATCCAAGATTTTCTTCACAACTGTCATGATGAATTATGTTATTTACCAATCCAAGACTTTCTCCACAAGTGTCATGCTGAATTATGTTATTTACCAATCCAAGATTTTCTCCACAAGTGTCATGATGAATTATGTTATTTACCAATCCAAGATTTTCTCCACAAGTGTCATGCTGTATTAGGTTTATTTACCAATCCACGACTTTCTCTACAATTGTCATGTTTTGATTATAAAAACCACGAAACCTGAATTATCTAAGGTTATTTTGTGATATATAAAAGTATGTTTCAAATTTTCATATCTTGTATTCCGATATTTATAACCGGTGAGCTTTGGAATAAAAAATAACACACCAGAAATGTCCTTTCTTTCTGGTGTTGTAAAATCTGAGCCCAAATTTGGTTAGCATCACACTTTTCAAAACGTCAGTAAAAAACACAACTTGTAAAGTTACTGTATAAAGGCCTTGTTTTGTTCTATTTTGCGCGAGGGTTGTATGAATTAGTCAACCCTAATTTTAAAAAAAATGCAACAGAGAGAAAGCAGATAGTCACAACACTTTGGTAGCTATTAGACCAGTATTCTTAAGTTGTAAGACTGGCATTATCCCACCCCCACTCGTGAAGAATCGAGCACGTTCGGTGATGGGATTCGAACCTGCGACCAGCACATTGCGAGCCAAGCGTCTTGAGCCCCAATGGTGACAAAATTTATATTGTCAACATTATAAGTTACTTTTTTATTTTTCTTCGAATCACGTGATTGGTCAAGATACCATAAACTTTCATTGGATGATTTCAGGGCTGTTCAGTGACGTATTTTCCACAGAATTATTTTTAGGAACTATGCAACGAAACTTAACACTTTACGACTGTTCAAAATAATAATTTTGTTGTCTTTTATTGTTTTCTAGAGGTCTGTCTTTTCTTTTTTTCAGGCTGTGAAGTTGGATTTGCTTTCAGGTCCTGAGAAAAATCTGTTTGTTGGTTATTGTTTTATTTTCCTTCGTGGAAAACTATTAAGGTCGTTGTCCCTAATCTACAACTACTGCTCAGGGGGAAGGCAACTGATGAGCTACACTTTTATCTATGAATAGTATGGTTACCTGTTATTTGATTCATTCGTAACTTCTTTTCTTCATCAATGCTGACAGGATCTTCGTGTCTGCTTCTGTATTTTCTTACAAAACGTACACACGATCAATAATAAAACTTCTATTGTTTGCTCTTAAATCATTTCTGTTGTGACTGACGTTCACGATGGTTCTTGTACTTAATCTTACTTGTCATAAGACATAGCCCTAAAGGACATGCTAGAATAAAATGATTAGCTTTATGAGAAGTGTAAATAATCATTATGAAGCTTTGTTAACTTAGAAAAGATGTTCAAACCACAGTGATTATAGTTTTAGTTTAGTGTTTATCAGTTTGTTAACTTATAAAGTTTTCAGCTTTGTTTTTTTTTTCCTTTATCTTCTAATTAATCAACGAAAGTCGTGTGAAATATATACACATCTTGTTAAATGTTTTCTCTGAATGTGTTTGATAATTGTAGTTAATTTACCCACGATAACTTTGTGAATCCTGATACAGGTGAGAGTAATTAAAGCAGTTCACATGAAGCAAGTTGTTTGTGTTCACTTCTTCCAGTTTAGATTCATCACTATTTCATAAAAATATTGTACAAGGTGGTCAGAAAGTCTGAACAACCCCCGTTATTTAAAGTTCGTGTTCATAGTTTATTTCTTCGCATTTCAGTAACGAACATGGCAGAGAAACTGTATCAAAGAAATGACGTGTAGAAACAGAAAATTGTCAAAAGTTTCGCCAATGTTAACCCTAATATTTTAAGGAAGACGTCACATCGCACATGGAGTGTATCATCCTATGTAATGAAAACTAACAGACAGACATTTCGGATTATGTATCGGAGTTCTTGTTAGCCTGTATCAATATTAGATATGTAAATATGTCAGTATGCAGTATATTCTTTCTTTAATGTACACCCTCTTTCTTTGAGGTGGAAGAGGTGTTCACACTTTTCCCACCCTTATATTTTTTCATATACTTGTTATTACTGAAAACAATCCAAATTTTGCGACCCGGAAGTCAAAGTAACTTTAGTATAAATAACCAAACATTACGACATATGACACATGGACTAAACGGCCAGGTCAAATGATCCCAAGGTCCACGCATAACCGTCCTTATTTTAGCATTACTGACCAGAAGGCTAGCAACCAGTCAACAGCATCTGCTGCCTACACGGTTACTTTAACCGAAGGGTGAGGCTGACGTCACAT
Source organism: Tachypleus tridentatus (assembly GCF_004210375.1). Taxonomy (NCBI): domain Eukaryota; kingdom Metazoa; phylum Arthropoda; class Merostomata; order Xiphosura; family Limulidae; genus Tachypleus; species Tachypleus tridentatus. Next base: position 108,494,586 of record NC_134827.1, read on the forward strand.
TTAAAACACAAATAAAAGTGCAGAACGTATTAAGTGGTAAACTACAAGCTTGAACCTCAGACTTTCCGATACGCAGCCCAGGCTCATTCAATTCGGTTTTCACTGACTTATTTGCAAGTTATATAAAATACTGTTATAATAAAAGTAACTACTGTTTGAGTCATAAATTTCAAGACAAAAATAAAACAATAACATAAGAAGTTACCTGAAAGTGTTCAGTAGGAATCACACACACAAATCGAACAAAGCTTTTCTTTGTTCATTTCTCTTTCAATCTGTCGATTTTGGATTGATTGTCCAGCCCAGCTAATGAGTTTGGTACTGATGAAAGGGAATTTTGGATTGATTGTCCAATACTAGACTCGTAAGCTGGAATTGAACAGTAGCTTTTGAGAATTACAAAATAGATTTATAAATCCTATTTTAAAATATCGTTTTGAATCTAGAATAGACAAATTAAGAGGAACGTAAAAAAGAAAACAAAATATCTACAGAATACGTAATTTGTATTATAGATCTTAAGCCTATTGATTTCCACAAATATCTACAGAATACGTAATTTGTATTATAGATCTTAAGCCTATTGACTTCCACAAATATCTACAGAATACGTAATTTGTATTATAGATCTTAAGCCTATTGATTTCCACAAATATCTACAGAATACGTAATTTGTATTATAGATCTTAAGCCCATTGATTTCCACAAATATCTACAGAATACGTAATTTGTATTATTGATCTTAAGCCTATTGATTTCCACAAATAACTACAGAATACGTAATTTGTATTATAGATCTTAAGCTTATTGATTTCCACAAATATCTACAGAATACGTAATTTGTATTATAGATCTTAAGCCTATTGATTTCCACAAATATCTACAGAATATGTAATTTGTATTATAGATCTTAAGCCTATTGATTTCCACAAATATTTACAGAATATGTTTTTTGTATTATAGATCTTAAGCCTATTGATTTCCACAAATATCTACAGAATACGTAATTTGTATTATAGATCTTAAGCCTATTGATTTCCACAAATATCTACAGAATATGTAATTTGTGTTATAGATCTTAAGCCTATTGATTTCCACAAATATCTACAGAATACGTAATTTGTATTATACATCTTAAGCCTACTGACTTCCACAAATATCTACAGAATACGTAATTTGTATTATAGATCTTAAGCCTATTGATTTCCACAAATATCTACAGAATACGTAATTTGTATTATAGATCTTAAGCCTATTGATTTCCACAAATATCTACAGAATACGTAATTTGTATTATTGATCTTAAGCCTATTGATTTCCACAAATATCTACAGAATACGTAATTTGTATTATAGATCTTAAGCTTATTGATTTCCACAAATATCTACAGAATACGTAATTTGTATTATAGATCTTAAGCCTATTGATTTCCACAAATATCTACAGAATATGTAATTTGTATTATAGATCTTAAGCCTATTGATTTCCACAAATATTTACAGAATATGTTTTTTGTATTATAGATCTTAAGCCTATTGATTTCCACAAATATCTAGAGAATACGTAATTTGTATTATAGATCTTAAGCCTATTGATTTCCACAAATATCTACAGAATATGTAATTTGTGTTATAGATCTTAAGCCTATTGATTTCCACAAATATTTACAGAATATGTTTTTTGTATTATAGATCTTAAGCCTATTGATTTCCACAAATATCTACAGAATACGTAATTTGTATTATAGTTCTTAAGCCTATTGATTTCCACAAATATCTACAGAATATGTAATTTGTGCTATAGATCTTAAGCCTATTGATTTCCACAAATATTTACAGAATATGTAATTTGTATTATAGATCTTAAGCCTATTGATTTCCACAAATATCTACAGAATACCTAATTTGTATTATAGATCTTAAGCCTATTGATTTCCACAAATATTTATAGAATACGTAATTTGTATTATAGATCTTAAGCCTATTGATTTCCACAAATATTTACAGAATACGTTTTTTGTATTATAGATCTTAAGCCTATTGATTTCCACAAATATCTACAGAATACGTAATTTGTATTATTGATCTTAAGCCTATTGATTTCCACAAATATCTACAGAATACGTAATTTGTATTATAGTTCTTAAGCCTATTGATTTCCACAAATATCTACAGAATATGTAATTTGTGCTATAGATCTTAAGCCTATTGATTTCCACAAATATTTACAGATTATGTAATTTGTATTATAGATCTTAAGCCTACTGATTTCCACAAATATCTACAGAATACGTAATTTGTATTATAGATCTTAAGCCTATTGATTTCCACAAATATCTACAGAATATGTAATTTGTATTATAGATCTTAAGCCTATTGATTTCCACAAATATTTACGGAACATGTTTTTTGTATTATAGATCTTAAGCCTATTGATTTCCACAAATATCTACAGAATACGTAATTTGTATTATAGATCTTAAGCCTATTGATTTCCACAAATATCTACAGAATATGTAATTTGTATTATAGATCTTAAGCCTATTGATTTCCACAAATATTTACAGAATATGTTTTTTGTATTATAGATCTTAAGCCTATTGATTTCCACAAATATCTACAGAATACGTAATTTGTATTATAGATCTTAAGCCTATTGATTTCCACAAATATCTACAGAATATGTAATTTGTGTTATAGATCTTAAGCCTATTGATTTCCACAAATATTTACAGAATATGTTTTTTGTATTATAGATCTTAAGCCTATTGATTTCCACAAATATCTACAGAATACGTAATTTGTAGTATAGTTCTTAAGCCTATTGATTTCCACAAATATCTACAGAATATGTAATTTGTGCTATAGATCTTAAGCCTATTGATTTCCACAAATATTTACAGAATATGTAATTTGTATTATAGATCTTAACCCTATTGATTTCCACAAATATCTACAGAATACCTAATTTGTATCATAGATCTTAAGCCTATTGATTTCCACAAATATTTACAGAATACGTAATTTGTATTATAGATCTTAAGCCTATTGATTTCCACAAATATCTACAGAATACCTAATTTGTATTATAGATCTTAAGCCTATTGATTTCCACAAATATTTACAGAATACGTAATTTGTATTATAGATCTTAAGCCTATTGATTTCCACAAATATTTACAGAATATCTAATTTGTATTATAGATCTTAAGCCTATTGATTTCCACAAATGTCTACAGAATACGTAATTTGTATTATAGATCTTAAGCCTATTGATTTTCACAAATATCTACAGAATATGTAATTTGTATTATAGATCTTAAGCCTATTGATTTCCACAAATATTTACAGAATATGTCATTTGTATTATAGATCTTAAGCCTATTGATTTCCACAAATATCTACAGAATACCTAATTTGTATTATAGATCTTAAGCCTATTGATTTCCACAAATATTTACAGAATACGTAATTTGTATTATAGATCTTAAGCCTATTGATTTCCACAAATATTTACAGAATATGTCATTTGTATTATAGATCTTAAGCCTATTGATTTCCACAAATATCTACAGAATACCTAATTTGTATTATAGATCTTAAGCCTATTGATTTCCACAAATATCTACAGAATATGTAATTTGTGTTATAGATCTTAAGCCTATTGATTTCCACAAATATTTACAGAATATGTTTTTTGTATTATAGATCTTAAGCCTATTGATTTCCACAAATATCTACAGAATACGTAATTTGTAGTATAGTTCTTAAGCCTATTGATTTCCACAAATATCTACAGAATATGTAATTTGTGCTATAGATCTTAAGCCTATTGATTTCCACAAATATTTACAGAATATGTAATTTGTATTATAGATCTTAACCCTATTGATTTCCACAAATATCTACAGAATACCTAATTTGTATCATAGATCTTAAGCCTATTGATTTCCACAAATATTTACAGAATACGTAATTTGTATTATAGATCTTAAGCCTATTGATTTCCACAAATATCTACAGAATACCTAATTTGTATTATAGATCTTAAGCCTATTGATTTCCACAAATATTTACAGAATACGTAATTTGTATTATAGATCTTAAGCCTATTGATTTCCACAAATATTTACAGAATATCTAATTTGTATTATAGATCTTAAGCCTATTGATTTCCACAAATGTCTACAGAATACGTAATTTGTATTATAGATCTTAAGCCTATTGATTTTCACAAATATCTACAGAATATGTAATTTGTATTATAGATCTTAAGCCTATTGATTTCCACAAATATTTACAGAATATGTCATTTTGTATTATAGATCTTAAGCCTATTGATTTCCACAAATATCTACAGAATACCTAATTTGTATTATAGATCTTAAGCCTATTGATTTCCACAAATATTTACAGAATACGTAATTTGTATTATAGATCTTAAGCCTATTGATTTCCACAAATATTTACAGAATATGTCATTTGTATTATAGATCTTAAGCCTATTGATTTCCACAAATATCTACAGAATACCTAATTTGTATTATAGATCTTAAGCCTATTGATTTCCACAAATATTTACAGAATACGTAATTTGTATTATAGATCTTAAGCCTATTGATTTCCACAAATATCTACAGAATAGGTAATTTGTATTATAGTTCTTAAGCCTATTGATTTCCACAAATATCTACAGAATATGTAATTTGTGCTATAGATCTTAAGCCTATTGATTTCCACAAATATTTACAGATTATGTAATTTGTATTATAGATCTTAAGCCTATTGATTTCCACAAATATCTACAGAATACGTAATTTGTATTATAGATCTTAAGCCTATTGATTTCCACAAATATTTACAGATTATGTAATTTGTATTATAGATCTTAAGCCTATTGATTTCCACAAATATCTACAGAATATGTAATTTGTATTATAGATCTTAAGCCTATTGATTTCCACAAATATTTACAGAATATGTTTTTTGTATTATAGATCTTAAGCCTATTGATTTCCACAAATATTTACAGAATATGTTTTTTGTATTATAGATCTTAAGCCTATTGATTTCCACAAATATCTACAGAATATGTAATTTGTGCTATAGATCTTAAGCCTATTGATTTCCACAAATATTTACAGATTATGTAATTTGTATTATAGATCTTAAGCCTATTGATTTCCACAAATATCTACAGAATATGTAATTTGTATTATAGATCTTAAGTCTATTGATTTCCACAAATATCTACAGAATACGTAATTTGTATTATAGATCTTAAGCCTATTGATTTCCAGTATTTCACAGACTTTCGGTATTTAAACTACGACTTTCCTAAAAGTTCCTTAGACACACAAAAAACGAAAACTAGTTTATCTATTCATAAAAAGTTCTCAGAGATCAGCCTACATAATAAATACTTCATGAGACGGCATTAATGTAATCCTTTAAAAGACGTACGTTTCTAAGGACACAAGGTTTAGGCTTAAAAGCGACGGAGCAACACAGAGTGTACGGTGGAAATGTTGGTACACATTTTTCTTCTGATTGGAAACCGTAATGAGCCAGTAAAGAAAGATGTTCTTATAACTATCATTAGTCTGGTAGTGACGTAGTATTATAGATGTTCGTGAAACTTCCTAAACAACAAACAAATTCGAAACCTTTTCTAATTTCCACGGATCTAGAGTAAAAGTCTTGAAATAACTTTCTGTACAATTTGTCGGTTTGTTTCAAAATTTCGTACAAAGCTGCTTAAGAGTTATTTGCACACAGCAGTCGCTTATGATGAACTAACAAACACGAAAAGACGATAGTAATTAAAAGTCCAAATCAAAGACAAAGTCCATCCAAAAGAACCACGGTATTTGGCTGTTCACTCTCATAACGCACCTAAAGTCCCAATATGCTGGGCAAGTTTTTGCGACAACGGGTAGCAAACTTTGAATCAATGGCTTTACAATTCGGCAACGTTATCCACTAGGCCACGTCAAGCCTATTTCTATATAAATATACACACAGTTATTAACCGGACAACAAATAAGACAATTGTTGACCAATCCTTCTGGTACTCGTACAAAGTGGTTTAAATCACATAACACAACTTTATATTCAGTTACTACCGTATCACTTAGCAATACAAGTTACAACAAATACAAGAGAGTTTAAATTTTTATAGCGACAAACAAGGATTGATCTACATGTACCCTAGATAGTTTAGTTCTGTTAGTGATGTAAGTAAAATCTATCGTCAGATAACTTATTATAACAATGTTGTTCTGTTCCTTGTTCTGTTCTACTGTAATTATGTTAGTGTTGTAAAGTCTATCATCAGATAACTTATTATAACAATGTTGTTCTGTTCCTTGTTCTGTCGTACTGTAATTATGTTAGTGTTGTAAAGTCTATCATCAGATAACTTATTATAACAATGTTGTTCTGTTCCTTGTTCTGTTCTACTGTAATTATGTTAGTGTTGTAAAGTCTATCGTCAGATAACTTATGAAAACAATGTTGTTCTGTTCCTTGTTCTGTCCTATTGTAATTATGCTAGTGTTGTAAAGTCTATCATCAGATAACTTATAATAACAATGTTGTTCTGTTCCTTGTTCTGTCCTACTGTAATTATGTTAGTGTTGTAAAGTCTATCGTCAGATAACTTATTATAACAATGTTGTTCTGTTCCTTGTTCTGTCCTACTGTAATTATGTTAGTGTTGTAAAGTCTATCATCAGATAACTTATTATAACAATGTTGTTCTGTTCCTTGTTCTGTCCTACTGTAATTATGTTAGTGTTGTAAAGTCTGTCATCAGATAACTTATTAAAACAATGTTGTTCTATTCCTTGTTCTGTCCTACTGTAATTATGTTACTGTTGTAAAGTCTATCGTCAGATAACTTATTATAACAATGTTGTTCTGTTCCTTGTTCTGTCCTACTGTAATTTTGCTAGTGTTGTAATGTCTATCATCAGATAACTTATTATAACAATGTTGTTCTGTTCCTTCTTCTGGTCTACTGTAATTATGTTAGTGTTGTAAAGTCTATCGTCAGATAACTTATTATAACAATGTTGTTCTGTTCTATGTTCTGTTCTACTGTAATAATGTTAGTGTTGTAATGTCTATCGTCAGATAACTTATTATAACAATGTTGTTCTGTTCCTTGTTCTGTTCTACTGTAATTATGTTAGTGTTGTAAAGTCTATCGTCAGATAACTTATTATAACAATGTTGTTCTGTTCCTTGTTCTGTTCCACTGTAATTATGTTAGTGTTGTAAACTCTATCATCAGATAACTTATTATAACAATGTTGTTCTGTTCCTTGTTCTGTCCTACTGTAATTATGTTAGTGTTGTAAAGTCTATCATCAGATAACTTATTATAACAATGTTGTTCTGTTCCTTGTTCTGTCCTACTGTTAGTGTTGTAAAGTCTGTCATCAGATAACTTATTATAACAATGTTGTTCTATTCCTTGTTCTGTCCTACTGTAATTATGTTACTGTTGTGAAGTCTATCGTCAGATAACTTATTATAACAATGTTGTTCTATTCCTTGTTCTGTCCTACTGTAATTATGTTACTGTTGTAAAGTCTATCGTCAGATAACTTATTATAACAATGTTGTTCTATTCCTTGTTCTGTTCTACTGTAATTATGTTACTGTTGTAATGTCTATCATCAGATAACTTATTATAACAATGTTGTTCTGTTCCTTGTTCTGTCCTACTGTAATTATGTTACTGTTGTAAGGTCTATAGTCAGATAACTTATTATAACAATGTTGTTCTGTTCCTTGTTCTGTCCTACTGTAATTATGTTACTGTTGTAAAGTCTATCATCAGATAACTTATTATAACAATGTTGTTCTGTTCCTTGTTCTGTCCTACTGTAATTATGTTAGTGTTGTAAAGTCTATCGTGAGATAACTTATTATAACAATGTTGTTCTGTTCCTTGTTCTGTCCTACTGTAATTATGTTACTGTTGTAAAGTCTATCGTCAGATAACGTATTATAACAATGTTGTTCTGTTCCTTATTCTGTCCTACTGTAATTATGTTACTGTTGTAAAGTCTATCATCAGATAACTTATTATAACAATGTTGTTCTGTTCCTTGTTCTGTCCTAATGTAATTATGTTACTGTTGTAAAGTCTATCGTCAGATAATTTATTATAACAATGTTGTTCTGTTCCATATTCTGTCCTACTGTAATTATGTTACTGTTGTAAAGTCTATCGTCAGATAACTTATCATAACAATGTTGTTCTGTTCCTTGTTCTGTCCTACTGTAATTATGTTACTGTTGTAAGGTCTATAGTCAGATAACTTATTATAACAATGTTGTTCTATTCCTTGTTCTGTCCTACTGTAATTATGTTACTGTTGTAATGTCTATCATCAGATAACTAATTTTACAATGTTGTTCTGTTCTTTGTTCTGTCCTACTGTAATTAGGTTAGTGTTGTAAAGTCTATCATCAGATAACTTATTATAACAATGTTGTTCTGTTCCTTGTTCTGTCCTATTGTAATTATGTTACTGTTGTAATGTCTATCGTCAGATAACTTATTATAACAATGTTGTTCTGTTCCTTGTTCTGTCCTACTGTGATTATGTTAGTGTTGTAAAGTCTATCATCAGATAACTTATTATAACAATGTTGTTCTGTTCCTTATTCTGTTCTACTGTAATTATGTTAGTGATGTAAAGTCTATCGTCAGATAACTTATTATAACAATGTTGTTCTGTTCCTTGTTCTGTCCTACTGTAATTATGTTAGTGTTGTAAAGTCTATCATCAGATAACTTATTATAACAATGTTGTTCTGTTCCTTGTTCTGTCCTACTGTAATTATGTTAGTGTTGTAAAGTCTATCATCAGATAACTTATTATAACAATGTTGTTCTATTCCTTGTTCTGTCCTACTGTAATTATGTTACTGTTGTAAAGTCTATCGTCAGATAACTTATTATAACAATGTTGTTCTGTTCCTTGTTCTGTCCTACTGTAATTATGTTAGTGTTGTAAATTCTATCATCAGATAACTTATTATAACAATGTTGTTCTGTTCCTTGTTCTGTCCTACTGTAATTATGTTAGTGTTGTAAAGTCTATCATCAGATAACTTATTATAACAATGTTGTTCTATTCCTTGTTCTGTCCTACTGTAATTATGTTACTGTTGTAAAGTCTATCGTGAGATAACTTATTATAACAATGTTGTTCTGTTCCTTGTTCTGTCCTACTGTAATTATGTTAGTGTTGTAAACTCTGTCATCAGATAACTTATTATAACAATGTTGTTCTATTCCTTGTTCTGTCCTACTGTAATTATATTACTCTTGTAATGTCTATCATCAGATAACTTATTATAACAATGTTGTTCTGTTCCTTGTTCTGTCCTACTGTAATTATGTTAGTGTTGTAAAGTCTATCGTCAGATAACTTATTATAACAATGTTGTTCTGTTCCTTGTTCTGTTCTACTGTAATTATGTTAGTGTTGTAATGTCTATCATCAGATAACTTATTATAACGATGTTGTTCTGTTCCTTGTTCTGTCCTACTGTAATTATGTTAGTGTTGTAAAGTCTATCATCAGATAACTTATTATAACAATGTTGTTCTGTTCCTTGTTCTATCCTACTGTAATTATGTTAGTGTTGTAAAGTCTATCGTCAGATAACTTATTATAACAATGTTGTTCTGTTCCTTGTTCTGTTCTACTGTAATTATGTTAGTGTTGTAATGTCTATCATCAGATAACTTATTATAACAATGTTGTTCTGTTCCTTGTTCTGTCCTACTGTAATTACGTTAGTGTTCTAAAGTCTATCTTCGGATAACTTATTATAACAATGTTGTTCTATTCCTTGTTCTGTCCTATTGTAAGTATGTTAGTGTTGTAAAGTCTATCGTCAGATAACTTATTATAACAATATTGTTCTATTCCTTGTTCTGTCCTACTGTAATTATGTTACTGTTGTAAAGTCTATCATCAGATAACTTATTATAACAATGTTGTTCTGTTCCTTGTTCTGTTCTTCTGTAATTATGTTAGTGTTGTAAAGTCTATCGTCAGATAACTTATTATAACAATGTTGTTCTGTTCCTTGTTCTGTTCTACTGTAATTATGTTAGTGTTGTAAAGTCTATCGTCAGATAACTTATTATAACAATGTTGTTCTGTTCCTTGTTCTGTTCTACTGTAATTATGTTAGTGTTGTAATGTCTATCATCAGATAACTTATTCTAAAAATGTTGTTCTGTTCCTTGTTCTGTCCTACTGTAATTACGTTAGTGTTGTAAAGTCTATCATCAGATAACTTATTATAACAATGTTGTTCTGTTCCTTGTTCTGTCCTACTGTAATTATGTTAGTGTTGTAAAGTCTATCATCAGATAACTTATTATAACAATGTTGTTCTGTTCCTTGTTCTGTCCTACTGTAATTATGTTAGTGTTGTAAAGTCTATCATCAGATAACTTATTATAACAATGTTGTTCTATTCCTTGTTCTGTCCTATTGTAAGTATGTTAGTGTTGTAAAGTCTATCGTCAGATAACTTATTATAACAATATTGTTCTATTCCTTGTTCTGTCCTACTGTAATTATGTTACTGTTGTAAAGTCTATCATCAGATAACTTATTATAACAATGTTGTTCTGTTCCTTGTTCTGTCCTACTGTAATTATGTTAGTGTTGTAAAGTCTATCATCAGATAACTTATTATAACAATGTTGTTCTGTTCCTTGTTCTGTCCTACTGTAATTATGTTAGTGTTGTGAAGTCTATCACCAGATACCTTATTATAACAATGTTGTTCTGTTCCTTGTTCTGTCCTACTGTAATTATGTCAGTGTTGTAAAGTCTATCATCAGATAACTTATTATAACAATGTTGTTCTGTTCCTTGTTCTGTCCTATTGTAAGTATGTTAGTGTTGTAAAGTCTATCGTCAGATAACTTATTATGACAATGTTGTTCTGTTCCTTGTTCTGTTCTACTGTAATTATGTTAGTGTTGTAATGTCTATCATCAGATAACTTATTCTAAAAATGTTGTTCTGTTCCTTGTTCTGTCCTACTGTAATTATGTTAGTGTTGTAAAGTCTATCATCAGATAACTTATTATAACAATGTTGTTCTGTTCCTTGTTCTGTCCTACTGTAATTATGTTAGTGTTGTAAAGTCTATCATCAGATAACTTATTATAACAATGTTGTTCTGTTCCTTGTTCTGTCCTACTGTAATTATGTTAGTGTTGTAAAGTCTATCTTCGGATAACTTATTATAACAATGTTGTTCTATTCCTTGTTCTGTCCTATTGTAAGTATGTTAGTGTTGTAAAGTCTATCGTCAGATAACTTATTATAACAATATTGTTCTATTCCTTGTTCTGTCCTACTGTAATTATGTTACTGTTGTAAAGTCTATCATCAGATAACTTATTATAACAATGTTGTTCTGTTCCTTGTTCTGTCATACTGTAATTATGTTAGTGTTGTAAAGTCTATCATCAGATAACTTATTATAACAATGTTGTTCTGTTCCTTGTTCTGTCCTACTGTAATTATGTTAGTGTTGTGAAGTCTATCACCAGATACCTTATTATAACAATGTTGTTCTGTTCCTTGTTCTGTCCTACTGTAATTATGTCAGTGTTGTAAAGTCTATCATCAGATAACTTATTATAACAATGTTGTTCTGTTCCTTGTTCTGTCCTACTGTAATTATGTTAGTGTTGTAAAGTCTATCTTCAGATAACTTATTATAAGAATGTTGTTCTATTCCTTGTTCTGTCCTATTGCAAGTATGTTAGTGTTGTAAAGTCTATCGTCAGATAACTTATTATAACAATATTGTTCTATTCCTTGTTCTGTCCTACAGTAATATGTTACTGTTGTAAAGTCTATCATCAGATAACTTATTATAACAATGTTGTTCTGTTCCTTGTTCTGTCATACTGTAATTATGTTAGTGTTGTAAAGTCTATCATCAGATAACTTATTATAACAATGTTGTTCTGTTCCTTGTTCTGTCCTACTGTAATTATGTTAGTGTTGTGAAGTCTATCACCAGATACCTTATTATAACAATGTTGTTCTGTTCCTTGTTCTGTCCTACTGTAATTATGTCAGTGTTGTAAAGTCTATCATCAGATAACTTATTATAACAATGTTGTTCTGTTCCTTGTTCTGTTCTACTGTAATTATGTTAGTGTTGTAAAGTCTATGTTTAGATAACTTATTATAACAATGTTGTTCGATTCCTTGTTCTGTCCTATTGTAAATATGTTAGTGTTGTAAAGTCTATCGTCAGATAACTTATTATAACAATATTGTTCTATCCCTTGTTCTGTCCTACAGTAATTATGTTAGTGTTGTAAAGAGTAACATCAGATAACTTATTATAACAATGTTGTTCTGTTCCTTGTTCTGTCCTACTGTAATTATGTTACTGTTGTAAAGTCTATCGTCAGATAACTTATTATAACAATGTTGTTCTATTCCTTGTTCTGTCCTACTGTAATTATGTTACTGTTGTAAAGTCTATCGTCAGATAACTTATTATAACAATGTTCTCTGTTCCTTGTTCTCTCCTACTGTAATTATGCTAGTGTTGTAATGTCTATCATCAGATAACTTATTATAACAATGTTGTTCTGTTCCTTGTTCTGTTCTACTGTAATTATGTTAGTGTTGTAAAGTCTATCGTCAGATAACTTATTATAACAATGTTGTTCTGTTCCTTGTTCTGTTCTACTGTAATAATGTTAGTGTTGTAATGTCTATCGTCAGATAACTTATTATAACAATGTTGTTCTGTTCCTTATTCTGTTCTACTGTAATTATGTTAGTGTTGTAAAGTCTATCGTCAGATAACTTATTATAACAATGTTGTTCTGTTCCTTGTTCTGTTCTACTGTAATTATGTTAGTGTTGTAAAGTCTATCGTCAGATAACTTATTATAACAATGTTGTTCTGTTCCTTGTTCTGTCCTACTGTAATTATGTTAGTGTTGTAAAGTCTATCATCAGATAACTTATTATAACAATGTTGTTCTATTTCTTGTTCTGTCCTACTGTAATTATGTTACTGTTGTAAAGTCTATCGTCAGATAACTTATTATAACAATGTTGTTCTGTTCCTTGTTCTATTCTACTGTAATTATGTTAGTGTTGTAAAGTCTATCTTCAGATAACTTATTATAACAATGTTGTTCTATTCCTTGTTCTGTCCTATTGTAAGTATGTTAGTGTTGTAAAGTTTATCGTCAGATAACTTATTATAACAATATTGTTCTATCCCTTGTTCTGTCCTACAGTAATTATGTTAGTGTTGTAAAAAGTATCATCAGATAACTTATTATAACAATATTGTTCTATCCCTTGTTCTGTCCTACAGTAATTATGTTAGTGTTGTAAAAAGTATCATCAGATAACTTATTATAACAATGTTGTTCTGTTCCTTGTTCTGTTCTACTGTAATTATGTTAGTGTTGTAAAGTCTATCATCAGATAACTTATTATAACAATGTTGTTCTGTTCCTTGTTCTGTCCTACTGTAATTATGTTAGTGTTGTAAAGTCTATCGTCAGATAACTTATTATAACAATGTTGTTCTGTTCCTTGTTCTGTCCTACTGTAATTATGTTAGTGTTTTAAAGTCTATCGTCAGATAACTTATTATAACAATGTTGTTCTGTTCCTTGTTCTGTCCTACTGTAATTATGTTAGTGTTGTAAAGTCTATCATCAGATAACTTATTATAACAATGTTGTTCTGTTCCTTGTTCTGTCCTACTGTATTTAGGTTAGTGTTGTAAAGTCTATCGTCAGATAACTTATTATAACAATGTTGTTCTGTTCCTTGTTCTGTTCTACTGTAATTATGTTACTGTTGTAATGTCTATCATCAGATAACTTATTATAACAATGTTGTTCTGTTCCTTGTTCTGTCCTACAGTCATTATGTTAGTGTTGTAAAGTCTATCATCAGATAACTTATTATAACAATGTTGTTCTGTTCCTTGTTCTGTTGTACTGTAATTATGTTAGTGTTGTAATGTCTATCATCAGATAACTTATTATAACAATGTTGTTCTGTTCCTTGTTCTGTTCTACTGTAATTATGTTAGTGTTGTAAAGTCTATCGTCAGATAACTTATTATAACAATGTTGTTCTGTTCCTTGTTCTGTTCTACTGTAATTATGTTAGTGTTGTAATGTCTATCGTCAGATAACTTATTATAACAATGTTGTTCTGTTCCTTGTTCTTTTCTACTGTAATTATGTTAGTGTTGTAAAGTCTATCGTCAGATAACTTATTATAACAATGTTGTTCTGTTCCTTGTTCTGTTCTACTGTAATTATGTTAGTGTTGTAAAGTCTATCGTCAGATAACTTATTATAACAATGTTGTTCTGTTCCTTGTTCTGTTCTACTGTAATTATGTTAGTGTTGTAAAGTCTATCATCAGATAACTTATTATAACAATGTTGTTCTGTTCCTTGTTCTGTCCTACTGTAATTATGTTACTGTTGTAAAGTCTATCATCAGATAACTTATTATAACAATGTTGTTCTGTTCCTTGTTCTGTCCTACTGTAATTATGTTACTGTTGTAAAGTCTATCTTCCAATAACTTATTATAACAATGTTGTTCTGTTCCTTGTTCTGTCCTACTGTAATTATGTTAGTGTTGTAAAATCTATCATCAGATAACTTATTATAACAATGTTGTTCTGTTCCTTGTTCTGTCCTACTGTAATTATGTTAGTGTTGTAAAGTCTATCTTCAGATAACTTATTATAACAATGTTGTTCTATTCCTTGTTCTGTCCTATTGTAAGTATGTTAGTGTTGTAAAGTCTATCGTCAGATAACTTATTATAACAATATTGTTCTATTCCTTGTTCTGTCCTACAGTAATTATGTTACTGTTGTAAAGTCTATCATCAGATAACTTATTATAACAATGTTGTTCTGTTCCTTGTTCTGTCCTACTGTAATTATGTTAGTGTTGTAAAGTCTATCACCAGATAACTTATTATAACAATGTTGTTCTGTTCCTTGTTCTGTCCTACTGTAATTATGTTAGTGTTGTAAATTCTATCATCAGATAACTTATTATAACAATGTTGTTCTGTTCCTTGTTCTGTCCTACTGTAATTATGTTACTGTTGTAAAGTCTATCATCAGATAACTTATTATAACAATGTTGTTCTGTTCCTTGTTCTGTCCTACAGTAATTATGTTAGTGTTGTAATGTCTATCATCAGATAACTTATTATAACAATGTTGTTCTGTTCCTTGTTCTGTTCTACTGTAATTATGTTAGTGTTGTAAAGTCTATCGTCAGATAACTTATTATAACAATGTTGTTCTGTTCCTTGTTCTGTCCTACTGTAATTATGTTAGTGTTGTAAAGTCTATCATCAGATAACTTATTATAACAATGTTGTTCTATTTCTTGTTCTGTCCTACTGTAATTATGTTACTGTTGTAAAGTCTATCGTCAGATAACTTATTATAACAATGTTGTTCTGTTCCTTGTTCTGTTCTACTGTAATTATGTTAGTGTTGTAAAGTCTATCTTCAGATAACTTATTATAACAATGTTGTTCTATTCCTTGTTCTGTCCTATTGTAAGTATGTTAGTGTTGTAAAGTTTATCGTCAGATAACTTATTATAACAATATTGTTCTATCCCTTGTTCTGTCCTACAGTAATTATGTTAGTGTTGTATAAAGTACATCAGATAACTTATTATAACAATATTGTTCTATCCCTTGTTCTGTCCTACAGTAATTATGTTAGTGTTGTAAAAAGTATCATCAGATAACTTATTATAACAATGTTGTTCTGTTCCTTGTTCTGTCATACTGTAATTATGTTAGTGTTGTAAAGTCTATCATCAGATAACTTATTATAACAATGTTGTTCTGTTCCTTGTTCTGTCCTACTGTAATTATGTTAGTGTTGTGAAGTCTATCACCAGATACCTTATTATAACAATGTTGTTCTGTTCCTTGTTCTGTCCTACTGTAATTATGTCAGTGTTGTAAAGTCTATCATCAGATAACTTATTATAACAATGTTGTTCTGTTCCTTGTTCTGTCCTACTGTAATTATGTTAGTGTTGTAAAGTCTATCTTCAGATAACTTATTATAAGAATGTTGTTCTATTCCTTGTTCTGTCCTATTGCAAGTATGTTAGTGTTGTAAAGTCTATCGTCAGATAACTTATTATAACAATATTGTTCTATTCCTTGTTCTGTCCTACAGTAATATGTTACTGTTGTAAAGTCTATCATCAGATAACTTATTATAACAATGTTGTTCTGTTCCTTGTTCTGTCATACTGTAATTATGTTAGTGTTGTAAAGTCTATCATCAGATAACTTATTATAACAATGTTGTTCTGTTCCTTGTTCTGTCCTACTGTAATTATGTTAGTGTTGTGAAGTCTATCACCAGATACCTTATTATAACAATGTTGTTCTGTTCCTTGTTCTGTCCTACTGTAATTATGTCAGTGTTGTAAAGTCTATCATCAGATAACTTATTATAACAATGTTGTTCTGTTCCTTGTTCTGTTCTACTGTAATTATGTTAGTGTTGTAAAGTCTATGTTTAGATAACTTATTATAACAATGTTGTTCGATTCCTTGTTCTGTCCTATTGTAAATATGTTAGTGTTGTAAAGTCTATCGTCAGATAACTTATTATAACAATATTGTTCTATCCCTTGTTCTGTCCTACAGTAATTATGTTAGTGTTGTAAAGAGTAACATCAGATAACTTATTATAACAATGTTGTTCTGTTCCTTGTTCTGTCCTACTGTAATTATGTTACTGTTGTAAAGTCTATCGTCAGATAACTTATTATAACAATGTTGTTCTATTCCTTGTTCTGTCCTACTGTAATTATGTTACTGTTGTAAAGTCTATCGTCAGATAACTTATTATAACAATGTTCTCTGTTCCTTGTTCTCTCCTACTGTAATTATGCTAGTGTTGTAATGTCTATCATCAGATAACTTATTATAACAATGTTGTTCTGTTCCTTGTTCTGTTCTACTGTAATTATGTTAGTGTTGTAAAGTCTATCGTCAGATAACTTATTATAACAATGTTGTTCTGTTCCTTGTTCTGTTCTACTGTAATAATGTTAGTGTTGTAATGTCTATCGTCAGATAACTTATTATAACAATGTTGTTCTGTTCCTTATTCTGTTCTACTGTAATTATGTTAGTGTTGTAAAGTCTATCGTCAGATAACTTATTATAACAATGTTGTTCTGTTCCTTGTTCTGTTCTACTGTAATTATGTTAGTGTTGTAAAGTCTATCGTCAGATAACTTATTATAACAATGTTGTTCTGTTCCTTGTTCTGTCCTACTGTAATTATGTTAGTGTTGTAAAGTCTATCATCAGATAACTTATTATAACAATGTTGTTCTATTTCTTGTTCTGTCCTACTGTAATTATGTTACTGTTGTAAAGTCTATCGTCAGATAACTTATTATAACAATGTTGTTCTGTTCCTTGTTCTATTCTACTGTAATTATGTTAGTGTTGTAAAGTCTATCTTCAGATAACTTATTATAACAATGTTGTTCTATTCCTTGTTCTGTCCTATTGTAAGTATGTTAGTGTTGTAAAGTTTATCGTCAGATAACTTATTATAACAATATTGTTCTATCCCTTGTTCTGTCCTACAGTAATTATGTTAGTGTTGTAAAAAGTATCATCAGATAACTTATTATAACAATATTGTTCTATCCCTTGTTCTGTCCTACAGTAATTATGTTAGTGTTGTAAAGAGTATCATCAGATAACTTATTATAACAATGTTGTTCTGTTCCTTGTTCTGTTCTACTGTAATTATGTTAGTGTTGTAAAGTCTATCATCAGATAACTTATTATAACAATGTTGTTCTGTTCCTTGTTCTGTCCTACTGTAATTATGTTAGTGTTGTAAAGTCTATCGTCAGATAACTTATTATAACAATGTTGTTCTGTTCCTTGTTCTGTCCTACTGTAATTATGTTAGTGTTTTAAAGTCTATCGTCAGATAACTTATTATAACAATGTTGTTCTGTTCCTTGTTCTGTCCTACTGTAATTATGTTAGTGTTGTAAAGTCTATCATCAGATAACTTATTATAACAATGTTGTTCTGTTCCTTGTTCTGTCCTACTGTATTTAGGTTAGTGTTGTAAAGTCTATCGTCAGATAACTTATTATAACAATGTTGTTCTGTTCCTTGTTCTGTTCTACTGTAATTATGTTACTGTTGTAATGTCTATCATCAGATAACTTATTATAACAATGTTGTTCTGTTCCTTGTTCTGTCCTACAGTCATTATGTTAGTGTTGTAAAGTCTATCATCAGATAACTTATTATAACAATGTTGTTCTGTTCCTTGTTCTGTTGTACTGTAATTATGTTAGTGTTGTAATGTCTATCATCAGATAACTTATTATAACAATGTTGTTCTGTTCCTTGTTCTGTTCTACTGTAATTATGTTAGTGTTGTAAAGTCTATCGTCAGATAACTTATTATAACAATGTTGTTCTGTTCCTTGTTCTGTTCTACTGTAATTATGTTAGTGTTGTAATGTCTATCGTCAGATAACTTATTATAACAATGTTGTTCTGTTCCTTGTTCTTTTCTACTGTAATTATGTTAGTGTTGTAAAGTCTATCGTCAGATAACTTATTATAACAATGTTGTTCTGTTCCTTGTTCTGTTCTACTGTAATTATGTTAGTGTTGTAAAGTCTATCGTCAGATAACTTATTATAACAATGTTGTTCTGTTCCTTGTTCTGTTCTACTGTAATTATGTTAGTGTTGTAAAGTCTATCATCAGATAACTTATTATAACAATGTTGTTCTGTTCCTTGTTCTGTCCTACTGTAATTATGTTACTGTTGTAAAGTCTATCATCAGATAACTTATTATAACAATGTTGTTCTGTTCCTTGTTCTGTCCTACTGTAATTATGTTACTGTTGTAAAGTCTATCTTCCAATAACTTATTATAACAATGTTGTTCTGTTCCTTGTTCTGTCCTACTGTAATTATGTTAGTGTTGTAAAATCTATCATCAGATAACTTATTATAACAATGTTGTTCTGTTCCTTGTTCTGTCCTACTGTAATTATGTTAGTGTTGTAAAGTCTATCTTCAGATAACTTATTATAACAATGTTGTTCTATTCCTTGTTCTGTCCTATTGTAAGTATGTTAGTGTTGTAAAGTCTATCGTCAGATAACTTATTATAACAATATTGTTCTATTCCTTGTTCTGTCCTACAGTAATTATGTTACTGTTGTAAAGTCTATCATCAGATAACTTATTATAACAATGTTGTTCTGTTCCTTGTTCTGTCCTACTGTAATTATGTTAGTGTTGTAAAGTCTATCACCAGATAACTTATTATAACAATGTTGTTCTGTTCCTTGTTCTGTCCTACTGTAATTATGTTAGTGTTGTAAATTCTATCATCAGATAACTTATTATAACAATGTTGTTCTGTTCCTTGTTCTGTCCTACTGTAATTATGTTACTGTTGTAAAGTCTATCATCAGATAACTTATTATAACAATGTTGTTCTGTTCCTTGTTCTGTCCTACAGTAATTATGTTAGTGTTGTAATGTCTATCATCAGATAACTTATTATAACAATGTTGTTCTGTTCCTTGTTCTGTTCTACTGTAATTATGTTAGTGTTGTAAAGTCTATCGTCAGATAACTTATTATAACAATGTTGTTCTGTTCCTTGTTCTGTCCTACTGTAATTATGTTAGTGTTGTAAAGTCTATCATCAGATAACTTATTATAACAATGTTGTTCTATTTCTTGTTCTGTCCTACTGTAATTATGTTACTGTTGTAAAGTCTATCGTCAGATAACTTATTATAACAATGTTGTTCTGTTCCTTGTTCTGTTCTACTGTAATTATGTTAGTGTTGTAAAGTCTATCTTCAGATAACTTATTATAACAATGTTGTTCTATTCCTTGTTCTGTCCTATTGTAAGTATGTTAGTGTTGTAAAGTTTATCGTCAGATAACTTATTATAACAATATTGTTCTATCCCTTGTTCTGTCCTACAGTAATTATGTTAGTGTTGTATAAAGTACATCAGATAACTTATTATAACAATATTGTTCTATCCCTTGTTCTGTCCTACAGTAATTATGTTAGTGTTGTAAAAAGTATCATCAGATAACTTATTATAACAATGTTGTTCTGTTCCTTGTTCTGTCCTATTGTAAGTATGTTAGTGTTGTAAAGTCTATCGTCAGATAACTTATTATAACAATATTGTTCTATTCCTTGTTCTGTCCTACAGTAATTATGTTACTGTTGTAAAGTCTATCATCAGATAACTTATTATAACAATGTTGTTCTGTTCCTTGTTCTGTCCTACTGTAATTATGTTAGTGTTGTAAAGTCTATCACCAGATAACTTATTATAACAATGTTGTTCTGTTCCTTGTTCTGTCCTACTGTAATTATGTTAGTGTTGTAAATTCTATCATCAGATAACTTATTATAACAATGTTGTTCTGTTCCTTGTTCTGTCCTACTGTAATTATGTTACTGTTGTAAAGTCTATCATCAGATAACTTATTATAACAATGTTGTTCTGTTCCTTGTTCTGTCCTACAGTAATTATGTTAGTGTTGTAATGTCTATCATCAGATAACTTATTATAACAATGTTGTTCTGTTCCTTGTTC
The DNA here is from genome assembly GCF_004210375.1 of Tachypleus tridentatus. NCBI lineage: Eukaryota > Metazoa > Arthropoda > Merostomata > Xiphosura > Limulidae > Tachypleus > Tachypleus tridentatus. The sequence goes on from NC_134827.1 coordinate 108,515,344, forward strand.
TGTTCTACTGTAATTATGTTAGTGTTGTAAAGTCTATCGTCAGATAACTTATTATAACAATGTTGTTCTGTTCCTTGTTCTGTCCTACTGTAATTATGTTAGTGTTGTAAAGTCTATCATCAGATAACTTATTATAACAATGTTGTTCTATTTCTTGTTCTGTCCTACTGTAATTATGTTACTGTTGTAAAGTCTATCGTCAGATAACTTATTATAACAATGTTGTTCTGTTCCTTGTTCTGTTCTACTGTAATTATGTTACTGTTGTAAAGTCTATCGTCAGATAACTTATTATAACAATGTTGTTCTGTTCCTTGTTCTGTTCTACTGTAATTATGTTAGTGTTGTAAAGTCTATCTTCAGATAACTTATTATAACAATGTTGTTCTATTCCTTGTTCTGTCCTATTGTAAGTATGTTAGTGTTGTAAAGTTTATCGTCAGATAACTTATTATAACAATATTGTTCTATCCCTTGTTCTGTCCTACAGTAATTATGTTAGTGTTGTAAAAAGTATCATCAGATAACTTATTATAACAATATTGTTCTATCCCTTGTTCTGTCCTACAGTAATTATGTTAGTGTTGTAAAAAGTATCATCAGATAACTTATTATAACAATGTTGTTCTGTTCCTTGTTCTGTCCTATTGTAAGTATGTTAGTGTTGTAAAGTCTATCGTCAGATAACTTATTATAACAATATTGTTCTATTCCTTGTTCTGTCCTACAGTAATTATGTTACTGTTGTAAAGTCTATCATCAGATAACTTATTATAACAATGTTGTTCTGTTCCTTGTTCTGTCCTACTGTAATTATGTTAGTGTTGTAAAGTCTATCACCAGATAACTTATTATAACAATGTTGTTCTGTTCCTTGTTCTGTCCTACTGTAATTATGTTAGTGTTGTAAATTCTATCATCAGATAACTTATTATAACAATGTTGTTCTGTTCCTTGTTCTGTCCTACTGTAATTATGTTACTGTTGTAAAGTCTATCATCAGATAACTTATTATAACAATGTTGTTCTGTTCCTTGTTCTGTCCTACAGTAATTATGTTAGTGTTGTAATGTCTATCATCAGATAACTTATTATAACAATGTTGTTCTGTTCCTTGTTCTGTTCTACTGTAATTATGTTAGTGTTGTAAAGTCTATCGTCAGATAACTTATTATAACAATGTTGTTCTGTTCCTTGTTCTGTCCTACTGTAATTATGTTAGTGTTGTAAAGTCTATCATCAGATAACTTATTATAACAATGTTGTTCTATTTCTTGTTCTGTCCTACTGTAATTATGTTACTGTTGTAAAGTCTATCGTCAGATAACTTATTATAACAATGTTGTTCTGTTCCTTGTTCTGTTCTACTGTAATTATGTTAGTGTTGTAAAGTCTATCTTCAGATAACTTATTATAACAATGTTGTTCTATTCCTTGTTCTGTCCTATTGTAAGTATGTTAGTGTTGTAAAGTTTATCGTCAGATAACTTATTATAACAATATTGTTCTATCCCTTGTTCTGTCCTACAGTAATTATGTTAGTGTTGTAAAAAGTATCATCAGATAACTTATTATAACAATATTGTTCTATCCCTTGTTCTGTCCTACAGTAATTATGTTAGTGTTGTAAAAAGTATCATCAGATAACTTATTATAACAATGTTGTTCTGTTCCTTGTTCTGTTCTACTGTAATTATGTTAGTGTTGTAAAGTCTATCATCAGATAACTTATTATAACAATGTTGTTCTGTTCCTTGTTCTGTCCTACTGTAATTATGTTAGTGTTGTAAAGTCTATCGTCAGATAACTTATTATAACAATATTGTTCTGTTCCTTGTTCTGTCCTACTGTAATTATGTTAGTGTTGTAAAGTCTATCGTCAGATAACTTATTATAACAATGTTGTTCTGTTCCTTGTTCTGTCCTACTGTAATTATGTTAGTGTTGTAAAGTCTATCATCAGATAACTTATTATAACAATGTTGTTCTGTTCCTTGTTCTGTCCTACTGTATTTATGTTAGTGTTGTAAAGTCTATCGTCAGATAACTTATTATAACAATGTTGTTCTGTTCCTTGTTCTGTTCTACTGTAATTATGTTACTGTTGTAATGTCTATCATCAGATAACTTATTATAACAATGTTGTTCTGTTCCTTGTTCTGTCCTACAGTCATTATGTTAGTGTTGTAAAGTCTATCATCAGATAACTTATTATAACAATGTTGTTCTGTTCCTTGTTCTGTTGTACTGTAATTATGTTAGTGTTGTAATGTCTATCATCAGATAACTTATTATAACAATGTTGTTCTGTTCCTTGTTCTGTTCTACTGTAATTATGTTAGTGTTGTAAAGTCTATCGTCAGATAACTTATTATAACAATGTTGTTCTGTTCCTTGTTCTGTTCTACTGTCATTATGTTAGTGTTGTAATGTCTATCGTCAGATAACTTATTATAACAATGTTGTTCTGTTCCTTGTTCTTTTCTACTGTAATTATGTTAGTGTTGTAAAGTCTATCGTCAGATAACTTATTATAACAATGTTGTTCTGTTCCTTGTTCTGTTCTACTGTAATTATGTTAGTGTTGTAAAGTCTATCGTCAGATAACTTATTATAACAATGTTGTTCTGTTCCTTGTTCTGTTCTACTGTAATTATGCTAGTGTTGTAAAGTCTATCATCAGATAACTTATTATAACAATGTTGTTCTGTTCCTTGTTCTGTCCTACTGTAATTATGTTACTGTTGTAAAGTCTATCATCAGATAACTTATTATAACAATGTTGTTCTGTTCCTTGTTCTGTCCTACTGTAATTATGTTACTGTTGTAAAGTCTATCTTCCAATAACTTATTATAACAATGTTGTTCTGTTCCTTGTTCTGTCCTACTGTAATTATGTTAGTGTTGTAAAGTCTATCATCAGATAACTTATTATAACAATGTTGTTCTGTTCCTTGTTCTGTCCTACTGTAATTATGTTACTGTTGTAAAGTCTATCATCAGATAACTTATTATAACAATGTTGTTCTGTTTCTTGTTCTGTCCTACTGTAATTATGTTAGTGTTGTAAAGTCTATCATCAGATAACTTATTATAACAATGTTGTTCTGTTCCTTGTTCTGTCCTACTGTAATTATGTTACTGTTGTAAAATCTATCATCAGATAACTTATTATAACAATGTTGTTCTGTTCCTTGTTATGTCCTACTGTAATTATGTTACTGTTGTAAAGTCTATCGTCAGATAACTTATTATAACAATGTTGTTCTATTCCTTGTTCTGTCCTACTGTAATTATGTTACTGTTGTAAAGTCTATCGTCAGATAACTTATTATAACAATGTTGTTCTGTTCCTTTTGACTTGTATTGTTTGATATTTCCAACACGTGAGCTAAAGAGCGAAAGATTATTTTTTAATTATTACAACTATCTGACACGTGGATGATATTTTGTAATAACAATGAAAGTTGTGACAGACATGTAACATACACAAAACAGCTGTACAGAACAGCAAACGGTCATTATTTATGGTCTAAAAGGTCAGATAAGCAACCCCCTAAACTCAGACACAGCCGTTCTTACTTCAAAACCGCTGACTAAAGGAAATACAACTAGTCAGAGTCAGAACCGCTGACTGCAGAAAGTACAACTAGTCAGAGTCAGAACCGCTGACTGCAGAAAGTACAACTGGTCAGAGTCAGAACCGCTGACTGCAGAAAGTACAACTAGTCAGAGTCAGAACCGCTGACTGCAGAAAGTACAACTGGTCAGAGTCAGAACCGCTGACTGCAGAAAGTACAACTAGTCAGAGTCAGAACCGCTGACTGCAGAAAGTACAACTAGTTAGGGTCAGAACCGCTGACTGCAGAAAGTAAAACTAGTCAGTGTCAGAACCGCTGACTGCAGAAAGTACAACTAGTCAGAGTCATTCGCTGCTCAGAGGTACTTTTATCGTGACAGCGGGATTGTCTGTCACTGTTTTAAAGTGCAGAGCATTTTCAGCAGTACCTCGAGGCTCGAACCTTGTACTATCCGACACACAACAGGTTCTCATTATCTTGAAATTACAAAAACTTAACAATGTCCTCGAAGTTTCTCAGTATTTTATCGAAACAGTAAAAAATTTGTGAAATCTAAAGTAATAAAACTTCTTTGAAGTTGATCAATACCATATTGTTTTTTTTTCAGAAATAAGACCGGCTAAGCCTAATTTCAACGATCTGCAACCTAGTTTCAAAATCTGAAATATAATTAAAATATTTATCAAATAAATGTTTCAATTGAATAGTCCGGTTGTTTTAGAACAAAATTATATTGAACTATCTGCTGTGTCCATCGAGGGGAATTGAACCTCAGACTTTAGCGATGTAAGTCTTTACATTTAACGCTATCCAACCCGAGGGACAAATAAGAACCAGGATTTGAGTGTTAGAACCTACGACGTCCGCAGCCGTTTATGGGTAGTTACCTGCAACCCTTTATTGGGCTATCTGTGTTCTGCCCACCATGGATATCGATGTCTGGACCCCGTCGCGCCAAACATGCTCGCTCTTTCAGCCGTGGGGGCGTTATAATGTGACGGTCAATCCCACTTTTCGTTGGTAAAAGAGTAGCTCAAGAGTTGGCGGTGGGTGGTGATGACTAGCTGCCTTCCCTCTAGTCTTACACTGCTAAATTACGGACGGCTAGCACAGATAGCCCTCGAGTAGCTTTGTGCGAAATTGAAAAAACAAACAAACGATGCCTGGACGTACCTCTAAGCCAGCGACAGGCTTATCTAATATTTTCTTATCAGAGCTTTCAAACGTTCTCACGTGTAAATAGAACCAATTAGAGTTTCCTTAACAATTGCTTCCAAAGACTGCCTACTATGTAAGGTGTACTTTATTTGGCGAGTGGATATATATTGTTTAAAGTACACTCACCACGTAAATTACAATAACACCTGCGAACAAAAGCGCAAATGTAAGAATTTCCTTTTCGCTAAATCCCTGATTTCACAAACAAAATCTTCATTGTCAGTTTTAAGGCAACTGGTTAATAAGAAAAACAGTTCAAACAAAATCCCGGGTTTTCGTCATGTTCAAAAAGAGAACCAGTACAATAAGGTGTAATAAAAACGTCTATTAATGAGAACCAGTACAATAAGGTGTAATAAAAACGTCTATTAATGAGAACCAGTACAATAAGGTGTAATAAAAACGTCTATTAATTCACATATAAAGAAAACTTTTCAATGAAGTTGCATCACATTTCGAGTCAGATCGATGGGAAATGGATCCAGGCACAACCATCACATGAACAGAAAGACGTTGCATCACATTTCGAGTCAGATCGATGGGAAATGGATCCAGGCACAACCATCACATGAACAGAAAGACGTTGCATCACATTTCGAGTCAGATCGATGGGAAATGGATCCAGACACAACCATCACATGAACAGAAAGAGTTCTTTATAACCCTGTTTGACGATATGTCAGATCGATGGGAAATGGATCCAGGCACAACCTTCACATGAACAGAAAGAGTTCTTTTCAACCATCACATGAACAGAAAGAGTTCTTTATAACCCTGTTTTACGATATTTTAAACTCGTGTTTTGAATAGTATTCAGTTCAGTTATTTCTTTTATATGTGTGTGTGTACATATATATTTGTAACGTTGATTTAGATATTCACGCAAAGATACAAAAAGTCCATCTACACTAACCGGCCCTAGTTCGGAAATAACACACCAGGTGGTAGCATCCAGTCAACCCTTGAGCTGTTCTTGCGTCAAGGTGAAATTCTAATGAATTTTACTTATTTGTTTTAGATGAACAGTTCCAGTCCCTCCAGAAGAACATCTTGAAAAGTATTATTATTATCACTTACAAATCGACCCCTCCCCACCAAAAAAAAAACAACAACAAAGAGTATCAACAGTATTACTGATACATCCTAGTTGTTTTAGTGGCCAGTCATATTGTCATGAGCCAGCATGGCCGGGTAGTTAAAGCACTCGACTCGTAATTTCAGGGTCGCGGGTTCGAATCCCCATCACACCAAACACGCTCGCCCTTTCAGCCGTGGGGGCGTTGTAAAGTTACGGTCAGTCCAACTATTCGTTGGTAAAAGAGTAGCCCAAGAGTTTGCGGTGAGTGGTGGTGACCAGCTGCCTTCCTTCTAAACTTGCACTGCTAAGTTAGAGACGGCTAGCGCAGATATCCCTCGAGTAGCTTTGCGCGAAAATCACACAAAACCATATTGTCATCCTAACAAGCGTATCTTGTGAATAAATTTATGCTTTGTTTTATTTTTATTAAATTGTAAGAACACAATATTTAAAATTACTTACAGAATAATGGCATTGGTACACAGAAGTTGTTTGGTTGGCGTTTTATAGTGCAAAGCAATTTCTTAGTAATTTAAACCAACGAATTATTTCAAACATCTAATACCGCCCTCTACATTTCGACACACAGTTACACAACCCCTTTCAAACATGTGGTCAGCTTCCGGTCAGTTACATCTTTCTTTGTGAACCTGACGATGACCGAAGAAGGTCGAAACGTTGTTCGCTCTTCTATGTAAAATATTTTCTCTACCCAAACGAGCCGTTTTTGCATATAAATTTCTCAACAAGTGGGTTTCTCGTCATCACTGATCTCGCCATTCGTTTAGCGGATGAACACAATGCTCAGAACGTTTCACTTAATTTAAATATGCATGTAAATAAACTGTCTAGTTCACTGTTACGTAATGTCGTCGCTGTATGTTCTGAGTATCCTAATTACTCTGTTTCTTCTGGCGAAAATGAATGAAAACTCATATCTCTGGATCCTGGTAATTGGCATCACGTCCTAATTATCCAAGGAAACTTTCAGCTCGTCTACTTAGCAAATATAACGCAAGTCTGTAAACACAAGTACCCTAGATATTGTATAAATACATATAATAAACTTCTATATAAACAGATAGGGGACTACTAGTCGAAAAGTCGTAAAACTTATTTTAAATGCAATGTTTGTAAGAAATACGATAAATATTCATAAAAACCTAAACTTGACAGATGTTACAGTACCAATCCAATAGAAAGTTTAGAAAACTATACGTACTAGAAGATAAATTAAGTGAGAGATGTAGTACACATATTTGCCTCCACTACAGTAAGAAGTTCCTATTAAATCAGATACTTTAACTCACAGAAATGTTTAACACTCATTTTCATAGTCCTGCAGATACCAGGAAACGAAATAAAGTTAACAAATATGAATGTTCCCACTTGGATCTGTTGAAGTATATTTCCCTTCTGTGTCCTCGATTATGTAAATTAACTTACACGACAAAAACTCTCTCGATTTTAAAAGTTGTGCCAACACTCAACAGTTTCAAAACAAATATTCAGTTCGTGCCCTTGAAATATACGAGGAAAATTATGAAGGCTCTTGTTTTACATTTACATGAAAATTCTTTTTAAATAAAATAAAACCGTACCAAAGATGGCAGTCTGTTATTTTAGTGAATTAGTTGCCATGGCAACTACAACAGAGACGTTCGTGTAACGTTACGCAGGTTTCCTATTGTCGTCGTCGTCTAAATGAGAAACATGGATAGGTAGGTTTGACGAGATACCTAAAAACTGATAAAAACGGACAACACGACCTAATAAGACTTTATAGTAATAGATGTTTCACTGATGTTGGTGAAAGAAAAAAAACTGGTTTTGTTATTACGAAAAGGTCATTTTTGCACTGAATTAAAACCCTTGAACCTCGTTATTAGGGAAATAACGGTATTTGTACACAACCACGAAACTGTTGGACAGACTAATCATTTTGATAATTCGTTTAATAAAATCTTAACACGCTCGGTAGAAATATGATGGACTTTGTATAAAATATAAAGATTTAAATATTTAGAAACGTGATTTCTAGGTCCCTTTCTGTAACACTCTTATTAACAAGGTAAACTGTAGAAACAAACTTGGGGGCCTGGCATGGCCTAGCGCGTTAAGGCGTGCGCTTCGTAATCTGAGGGTCGCGGTTTCGCGCCCGAGTCGCGCCAAACATACTCGCCCTTCCAGCCGTGGGGGCGTTATAATGTGACGGTCAATCCCACTATTCGTTGGTAAAAGAGTAGCCCAAGAGTTGGCGGTGGGTGGTGATGACTAGCTGCCTTCCCTCTAGTCTTACACTGCTAAATTAGGGACGGCTAGCACAGATAGCCCTCGAGTAGCTTTGTGCGAAATTCCAAAACAAACAGAAACAAACCTGATTGCGTGTTAAAATGAAAACATTTTTCCTTGAGTAATACGTGTCATATCGATATAGTTTTGATTTCTGGACAATAAATAATACAGTTACTTCGTCTGTATAACGATTTTATTTTGTTCATGATGTTGTTGTTTGAAGTTAAACAGAAAACTAAACAATGGACTCTGTCCACCATGAGTTTCGAAACCCGGTTTATAGTGATTTTTAGACTTTCTTTGCGAGCACCGCAGTTATCATAAGTTTTAACTACTACCAGCACCATCTAGTGGTGTATTTGTTGTTTCTAGTACATAAAAAATATTTCTCTCCTAAATTAGTGGAAATACGTACAAAACCGAAACGTTTCGTTGAATCAAAAACAAAGTATGGGCAGTTTGCTTATATTTACCGTAATTATTTGTTGCGCCCTCTGTTGGAATGTCGATTAATAATTTTGTTTTTTTATACAATTTTCTTACATAATAATCGGTGTAAAAATTTTAATAAATACTGATGAAAACCCAGTGTATACATTTTTTAATTACTGTTTTCCTTCTGTACGTATTGCATTGTGAAACTATTTAATACAAGGAAATTATTAATGACAGTTAAGCCTAACTTCAATCCCTTTGAATGCATTTTGGTTTCACATTTCTACTTTTTTCTTATTTTTGTCCCAAGGTGTAACGGACGGACGTCTACGGACTTTCAACGTTATAATCATCGGTTTGATTCCCATCGGTGGATGCTGCAGATAGCCCTTTGTTATAAAAAACAATTCTTGCTGTCCTCGAACATATGTTTACAAACTTTCCTTATTGTACAGATTTCTCTTACACTGCACATATCTGGCTTGTGTAACTTGTCACACATTCTATCACAGTTAACTACTGCTGACGCAGTTCTTAACCTGATGATAGCAGATCGTAATGTCGTCAAACACGTACGTGTCAAATGTCAGAAGTGTCTAATAGAGAGAAGTCTCTTCCGCTCTAACTCTCTCCAGAACAGTAAAAATTACGTGGTGTATAATATTAAAGCTTGACCACTGTCTAGAAATACGATAGTTTTCATAGCAATAGATTCGTAATCAGCCGATTTCTTTTTTTTTTTTTTTTGGGGGGGATATGTGACGAGGGTACCTAACTTTAACAAATCCAGCAAAATATTAATTTATAATTCTGATAACATAAAAAACGGACTCTTAAAATACTCTGTTATGGGCCTACAATTTATAATCAACGTTGATAACAAACTTTCATATTCAACGATTGACAAATATAAACGTCGATAAATAAAATAGAGTAGATAATAATCGTAGGCTATTTTTAATTTCGCGCAAAGCTACACGACGGCTATCTGCGCAAGCCGTCCCTAATTTCGCAGTGTAAAAACTAGAGAGAAGACAGCTGGTCATCACCATCCACCGTCAACTCTTGGGCTACTCTTTTTACCAACGAATAGTGGGATTGACCGTCACATTATAACGCCCCCACGGTTGAAAGGGCGAGCATGTTTGGTGTGAGAGGGATTCGAACTCGCGACGCTCAGATTACAAGTCAAGTGCTTTATCCACCTGGGCCAATAATCGTAAACGTCGTGATAGTAAAATAAAAGTACTATTAAAAAGATATGTTTACTTTTAACTGCTTTTAAGGGGTAGATGATAGAAATAAAACAGTAGTTCATGTGCTTTCCGCAAGAGCAATTAGAACCGAGCAAACTGTGTCTATAGACCAAAAATATTCATACTATTCTACACTTGTTGTACATCCAGTTCTGTCTTTTGTTTGTGTTTTTACTTCTGTTATCCAACCTTGACAGCAACGCGCTTACACAAGCTGTTTAAACACTAGCTTAGATGATAAAATTTACCTTTCATCAATCGGGAGGCACGCGTAATGAGTATTCAAGTGTACCTCACAGACCCGTATTCTGTTAAGGTAATTTAATTATACATCTATAAGCAGGTTTCCAAGCTCACTAGTTTTAGAAAAATGAGCACTTGAGCTCTACGTATCTTAACGTTAAATATACTTTGAAGTGATTTCGTTATATTCTTTTATTGGTGCATAACAAAATAAAAAAAAAGACTTGAACCGCAGCCCGGAACGTTAACCATTGGACACCCTCAGTCTTTTTTTTTCTTTCAACAGTATCGCAAATCCCCTGCCCTTGAAAAACAATGTGGACATTAGTATGCATACGCCTCAACGTAACCCTTCCCAACAACGTATTTTGACCAATAAAAGTCCAGTAAATAGCTCCGACAAGACAACCCAACAGTAGCTTCACCTATTGAATTACCATGAGACATGTCATTGTGTCCTCAGAAGGTCCGTTGTAAATCTGTGGGTTTAACCTGTTCAGTGCCGTAGACGAGATAACTTGTCCAAGCCGATCGGTAACACAGTGTTACAGACGAGTTAATTCGTTCTCAACAATACCTAGCTTCAACGCTAGATGTCAGCACCATACATGCATTTGAACTACTTACAAATTGTTTCACTTTCGATCCAAAATGGCGTCACGAAAAAGTTACAAAATGAAGAAGCATTAGAGTTGTACTTTGAACTTGATTCGGAGTAGCCGTAGCAACTGAAATATTTGGCAGTGAACAGGTTAAAAAGCGAAAAAACTGAGTTTATGTACCTGTGGTGGACAACACACAGATATTCCACTGTGTACAATTCTGCTCAACAACAAACACATTACTGTTTAACATGAAACAGATTTTGTTAAAGTGTACGTCACAACCGTTATGTAATTTTATCATCCTTATTTAGTTTATTGTTTGTTACTTTAATAGTCATTATATGAGCCTGCCAAACGTTACTTTAACGTTTCTAAGCCTCACACCTTGCCAGTCAACCAACACAACTTTACTTTCATTGTTAGACAATAGGGTTATCCGTGCTGTACCTTGCCACAAGTATGGATAGCGCACCAGGCGTTGGGTAAACAAATGAGAATGAAATATACGAACGCTGGCACAAGCAGTGACATTACAGTCTCACGGTCACATACAGCATGGGGATACAACTTATTTTAAGTGTCATAGGTTTAATACTGACATCGATAGCTTTGTTTATAAGTAATACTGTGGATGGAACAAATGGTATCAGCAGTGGCAAAAAAACTCTACCCTCTGCTAATCTATCAGAGCAACAGATAAAGTCATCAAATGACACGCGACCCACGGATCTTCCACCTGCACAATCATCGAGTCATCAAGTAGTTCGGACTATATCAGAAGCGGCTAAAAGAGAGGCAGTGACCAACGTGGCGTCACACAACACGATACAAGTGGATAACGCTACAAACTCTCGGCCACGTTGGGTTGACGTAGAGCACATCGTTAAAGATGTTATTAATAGCATTATGAAACACTTGTTACCCACCATGTTACGGATCACATCCAAAGTCCATATCTCAAGTCCATGCCTTTCACGTTTGCTGAAAATGGTGGTCAGTGTCCGGCAACTAGAAAGTTGGGCAATAAAAAGTAAGTACCATCACGCACAGACAGATGGGTTACAACTAAGAGTAAGTACCATCACGCACAGACAGAAGGGTTAATACTAAGAGTAAGTACCATCATACGTAGACAGATGGGTTAATACTAAGAGTAAGTACCATCATACGTAGACAGATGGGTTAATACTAAGAGTAAGTGCCATCATACACAGACAGATGGGTTAATACTAAGAGTAAGTACCATCACACACAGACAGATGGGTTAATACTAAGAGTAAGTACCATCATACACAGACAGATGGGTTAACACTAATAGTAAGTACCATCACACACAGACAGATTGGTTAATACTAATAGATAGATAAAGAAAGATCACAGTATAGACAGCTAACAATAAAGTACATACTAATGATAATAAAGGGAGAGAAGTGGGTAATAAGAGATTGAGGGACATTTGAAGGAATACATAAAGAGACAGAAAGATAGACGGACGAAGTAGGAAACAGTTAGATACATGTCTGTGGATCAGAGACAAATATTCAAGAATTATATTCTTCTGTTGCTGTTATACTGTTACTAACAAATAAAGTAAATACATTAAGAGTTTATTTGAATAATTTCTCAGTAGCTACAACCACGTTTATTTCGAAACAATGACAGTAGTTTCACATTCTGGTCTTCTTAAAGGGTTTCTTTGAAGTTAAACGTATAGCTACGGAATGGGTTATCTCTGTTCTGCCCACCACTTGTATCAAAACCAGGTTTCTAGCGTTGTAAGTCCGCAGACATATAGCTGTTATACTGAGGTTCTTTTCGAAATGGGTGACTGTTAATTTAAGACGTCTTACTCCACGAAACTTTCAAAATTAACATATCCTTTTTTTTAAGTTTAAAGTTTTTCGTTTTGATTTTCTAATAATGTCACAAAACCGGTTAACCTGAATTAAAGTTGTATCACTGAATTTCCTAAGTGGTTGACGCCTCGGGAAAGCCCTTTTCTGGCTTACTAGAGGGAACGCTTACAGATTTTGGGTCTTATGAAGAATGTTTGAATATCATAGTGGAGTCAGAAAATCCTAACAGCGAACCTCTTCGTGGCAAGTACTGTATTCTGGAAATAACTCCAAACCTTCCACAGGAGACAAGACAATTAGACCCAAGGCTACATAATACTGTAAGTATCTAAACCAATTTCTGGACAGAACTGGTATTAATTGTACAGATAACATTTCATGTTATTAGTATTGTGTAAAAAATATAAACTGTTTTCTTCAACGGAAATAACACTAGGCCTAATATTCGTGAAAGCAAGAAACACTATATAAAAATATTTCTACATAGACTTCTAGCTGTCATTTTCTAGCTCCATTCACGGGTTCTAATAAGAAGTATCCTGCAAAGTGACTTTTGACAGATAAAAGATATTTATGCCTGTTTGTAGAGGGCAATATTTACACATTATTCATTTTAAATGTGTTATAAACAAATTAACAAGTAGATGTAATACAAAAAGTACCTAATCTAGCGAGATTTTTATAACGATAGACAGACGTGTCCATTTAACACAGTGAACAAAATAACCTTTGAATGGTAAAACATTGTTGACTGCCTACTACACAACAACAACACGGTTTAGAAATTCTAAATGTTGTGACAAAAAGCGCTGTTGACTGCCTACTACACAACAACACCAGGGTTTAGGAATTCAAATGTTGTGACAAAGAGCACTGTTGACTGTCTACTACACTATAACACCAGTTTAGAAATTCTAAATGTTGTGACAAAAAGCGCTGTTGACTGCCTACTACACAACAACAACAAAGTTTACCAATTCTAAATGTTGTGACAAAAAGCATTGTTGACTGCCTACTACACAACAACAACAAAGTTTACCAATTCTAAATGTTGTGACAAAAAGCATTGTTGACTGCCTAGTACACCATAACACTACAGTTTACCAATTCTAAATGTTGTGACAAAAAGCATTGTTGACTGCCTACTACACAACAACACCACAGTTTAGCAATTCGAAATGTTCTGACAAAAAGCGCTGTTGACTGCCTACTACACAACAACACCAGGGTTTAGGAATTCAAATGTTGTGACAAAGAGCACTGTTGACTGCCTAGTACACTATAACACCACAGTTTACCAATTCTAAATGTTCGACAAAGAGCATTGTTGACTGCCTAGTACACTATAACACCACAGTTTACCAATTCTAAATGTTGTGACAAAGAGCATTGTTGACTGCCTGGTACACTATAACACCACAGTTTACCAATTCTAAATGTTGTGACAAAGAGCATTGTTGACTGCCTGGTACACTATAACACCACAGTTTACCAATTCTAAATGTTGTGACAAAGAGCATTGTTGAGAGCCTGGTACACTATAACACCACAGTTTACCAATTCTAAATGTTCGACAAAGAGCATTGTTGACTGCCTAGTACACTATAACACCACAGTTTACCAATTCTAAATGTTGTGACAAAAAGCATTGTTGACTGCCTAGTACACTATAACACCACAGTTTACCAATTCTAAATGTTGTGACAAAAAGCATTGTTGACTGCCTAGTACACTATAACACCACAGTTTACCAATTCTAAATGTTGTGACAAAAAGCACTGTTGACTGCCTAGTACACCATAACACCACAGTTTACCAATTCTAAATGTTGTGACAAAGAGCATTGTTGACTGCCGGGTACACTATAACACCACAGTTTACCAATTCTAAATGTTGTGACAAAGAGCATTGTTGACTGCCTGGTACACTATAACACCACAGTTTACCAATTCTAAATGTTGTGACAAAGAGCATTGTTGACTGCCTAGTACACCATAACACCACAGTTTACCAATTCTAAATGTTGTGACAAAGAGCATTGTTGACTGCCTAGTACACCATAACACCACGGTTTACCAATTCTAAATGTTTCAAAAAGAGCATTGTTGACTGCCTAGTACACCATAACACCACAGTTTACCAATTCTAAATGTTGTGACAAAGAGCATTGTTGACTGCCTAGTACACTATAACACCAAAGGTTACCAATTCTAAATGTTTGACAAAGAGCATTGTTGACTGCCTAGTACACTATAACACCACAGTTTACCAATTCTAAATGTTGTGACAAAAAGCATTGTTGACTGCCTAGTACACCATAACACCACAGTTTACTAATTCTAAATGTTGTGAGAAAGAGCATTGTTGACTGCCTAGTACACCATAACACCACAGTTTACCAATTCTAAATGTTTGACAAAGAGCATTGCTGACTGCCTGATACACTATAACACCACAGTTTACCAATTCTAAATGTTGTGACAAAAAGCATTGTTGACTGCCTAGTACACCATAACACCACAGTTTACCAATTCTAAATGTTTGACAAAGAGTATTGTTGACTGCCTTGTACGCTATAACACCACAGTTTACCAATTCTAAATGATTGACAAAGAGCATTGTTGACTGCCTAGTACACTATAACACCACAGTTTACCAATTCTAAATGTTGTGACAAAAAGCATTGTTGACTGCCCAGTACACTATAACACCACAGTTTACCAATCCTAAATGTTGTGACAAAAAGCATTGTGGTAAAGATGTATAATTTCTATATATCATTTATAAACTGTATGATAAAGATATATAATCTGTATGTATCATTTAGAAACTGTATGATAAAGATATATAATCTGTATGTATCATTTAGAAACTGTATGATAAAGATATATAATCTGTATGTATCATTTACAAACAGTATGATAAAGATATATAATCTGTATGTATCATTTAGAAACTGTATGGTAAAGATATATAATCTGTATGTATCATTTATAAACTGTATGACAAAGATATATAATCCGTATGTATCATTTAGAAACTGTATGGTAAAGATATATAACCTGTATGTGTCATTTAGAAACTGTATGATAAAGATATATAATCTGTATGTGTCATTTAGAAACTGTATGGTAAAGATATATAATCTGTATGTATCATTTAGAAACTGTATGATAAAGATATATAATCTGTATGTATCATTTAGAAACTGTATGGTAAAGATATTTGATCTGTATGTATCATTTAGAAACTGTATGATAAAGATATATAATCTGTATGTATCATTTAGAAACTGTATGATAAAGATATATAATCTGTATGTATCATTTATAAACTGTATGGTAAAGATATATAATCTGTATGTATCATTCATAAACTGTATGATAAAGATATATAATCTGCATGTATCATTTAGAAACTGTATGGTAAAGATATATAATCTGTATGTATCATTTATAAACTGTATGATAAAGATATATAATCTGTATGTATCATTTACAAACTGTATGGTAAAGATATATAATCTGTATGTATCATTTAGAAACTGTATGATAAAGATATGTAATCTGTATGTATCATTTAGAAACTGTATGGTAAAGATATATAATCTGTATGTATCATTTAGAAACTGTATGATAAAGATATATAATCTGTATGTATCATTTAGAAACTGTATGATAAAGATATATAATCTGTATGTATCATTTAGAAACTGTATGGTAAAGATATATAATCTGTATGTATCATTTAGAAACTGTATGATAAAGATATATAATCTGTATGTATCATTTATAAACTGTATGGTAAAGATATATAATCTGTATGTATCATTTAGAAACTGTATGGTAAAGATATATAATCTGTATGTATCATTTAGAAACTGTATGGTAACGATATATAATCTGTATGTATCATTTAGAAACTGTATGGTAAAGATATATAATCTCTATATATCATTTAGAAACTGTATGGTAAAGATATATAATCTGTATGTATCATTTATAAACTGTATGATAAAGATATATAATCTGTATGTATCATTTAAAAACTGTATGATAAGGATATGTAATCTGTATGTATCATTTAGAAACTGTATGGTAAAGATATATAATCTGTATGTATCATTTAGAAACTGTATGGTAAAGATATATAATCTGTATGTATCATTTAGAAACTGTATGATAAAGATATATAATCTGTATGTATCATTTAGAAACTGTATGATAAAGATATGTAATCTGTATGTATCATTTAGAAACTGTATGGTAAAGATATATAATCTGTATGTATCATTTAGAAACTGTATGGTAAAGATATATAATCTGTATGTATCATTTAGAAACTGTATGATAAAGATATATAATCTGTATGTATCATTTAGAAACTGTATGATAAAGATATATAATCTGTATGTATCATTTATAAACTGTATGGTAAAGATATATAATCTGTATGTATCATTTAGAAACTGTATGGTAAAGATATATAATCTGTATGTATCATTTAGAAACTGTATGGTAACGATATATAATCTGTATGTATCATTTAGAAACTGTATGGTAAAGATATATAATCTCTATATATCATTTAGAAACTGTATGGTAAAGATATATAATCTGTATGTATCATTTATAAACTGTATGATAAAGATATATAATCTGTATGTATCATTTAAAAACTGTATGATAAGGATATGTAATCTGTATGTATCATTTAGAAACTGTATGGTAAAGATATATAATCTGTATGTATCATTTAGAAACTGTATGGTAAAGATATATAATCTGTATGTATCATTTAGAAACTGTATGATAAAGATATATAATCTGTATGTATCATTTAGAAACTGTATGATAAAGATATGTAATCTGTATGTATCATTTATAAACTGTATGATAAAGATATATAATCTGTATGTATCATTTATAAACTGTATGGTAAAGATATATAATCTGTATGTATCATTTACAAACTGTATGATAAAGATATATAATCTGTATGTATCATTTATAAACTGTATGATAAAGATATATAATCTGTATGTATCATTTAGAAACTGTATTGTAAAGATATATAATCTGTATGTATCATTTAGAAACTCTATGATAAAGATATATAATCTGTATGTATCATTTATAAACCGTATGATAGATATATAATCTGTATGTATCATTTAGAAACTGTATTATAAAGATATATAATCTGTATGTATCATTTATAAACTGTATGGTAAAGATATATAATCTGTATGTATCATTTAGAAACTGTATGATAAAGATATATAATCTGTATGTATCATTTATAAACTGTATGGTAAAGATATATAATCTGTATGTATCATTTATAAACTGTATGATAAAGATATACAATCTGTATGTATCATTTAGAAACTGTATGATAAAGATATATAATCTGTATGTATCATTTATAAACTGTATGATAAAGATATATAATCTGTATGTATCATTTATAAACTGTATGATAAAGATATATAATCTCTATATATCATTTATAAACTGTATGATAAAGATATGTAATCTGTATGTATCATTTAGAAACTGTATGGTAAAGATATATAATCTGTATGTATCATTTAGAAACTGTATGATAAAGATATATAATCTCTATATATCATTTAGAAACTGTATGGTAAAGATATATAATCTGTATGTATCATTTAGTAACTGTATGGTAAAGATATATAATCTGTATGTATCATTTACAAACTGTATGGTAAAGATATATAATCTGTATGTATCATTTAGAAACTGTATGATAAAGATATGTAATCTGTATGTATCATTTAGAAACTGTATGGTAAAGATATATAATCTGTATGTATCATTTAGAAACTGTATGATAAAGATATATAATCTGTATGTATCATTTAAAAACTGTATGATAAAGATATGTAATCTGTATGTATCATTTAGAAACTGTATGGTAAAGATATATAATCTGTATGTATCATTTAGAAACTGTATGGTAAAGATATATAATCTGTATGTATCATTTAGAAACTGTATGGTAAAGATATATAATCTGTATGTATCATTTAGAAACTGTATGATAAAGATATGTAATCTCTATATATCATTTAGAAACTGTATGGTAAAGATATATAATCTGTATGTATCATTTAGAAACTGTATGGTAAAGATATATAATCTGTATGTATCATTTAGAAACTGTATGATAAAGATATGTAATCTGTATGTATCATTTAGAAACTGTATGGTAAAGATATATAATCTGTATGTATCATTTAGAAACTGTATGATAAAGATATATAATCTGTATGTATTATTTAGAAACTGTATGGTAAAGATATATAATCTGTATGTATCATTTACAAACTGTATGGTAAAGATATATAATCTGTATGTATCATTTAGAAACTGTATGATAAAGATATGTAATCTGTATGTATCATTTAGAAACTGTATGGTAAAGATATATAATCTGTATGTATTATTTAGAAACTGTATGGTAAAGATATATAATCTGTATGTATCATTTACAAACTGTATGGTAAAGATATATAATCTGTATGTATCATTTAGAAACTGTATGATAAAGATATGTAATCTGTATGTATCATTTAGAAACTGTATGGTAAAGATATATAATCTGTATGTATCATTTAGAAACTGTATGATAAAGATATATAATCTGTATGTATCATTTAGAAACTGTATGATAAAGATATATAATCTGTATGTATCATTTAGAAACTGTATGATAAAGATATGTAATCTCTATATATCATTTAGAAACTGTATGTTAAAGATATATAATCTGTATGTATCATTTAGAAACTGTATGATAAAGATATGTAATCTCTATATATCATTTAGAAACTGTATGTTAAAGATATATAATCTGTATGTATCATTTAGAAACTGTATGATAAATATATGTAATCTCTATATATCATTTATAAACTGTATGTTAAAGATATATAATCTGTATGTATCATTTATAAACTGTATGATAAAGATATATAATCTCTATATATCATTTACAAACTGTATGATAAAGATATGTAATCTGTATGTATCATTTAGAAACTGTATGGTAAAGATATATAATCTGTATGTATCATTTAGAAACTGTATGATAAAGATATATAATCTCTATATATCATTTAGAAACTGTATGGTAAAGATATATAATCTGTATGTATCATTTAGAAACTGTATGGTAAAGATATGTAATCTCTATATATCATTTATAAACTGTATAATAAAGATATATAATCTCTATATATCATTTATAAACTGTATGATAAAGATATGTAATCTGTATGTATCATTTAGAAACTGTATGGTAAAGATATATAATCTGTATGTATCATTTAGAAACTGTATGATAAAGATATATAATCTCTATATATCATTTAGAAACTGTAAGATAAAGATATGTAATCTGTATGTATCATTTAGAAACTGTATGGTAAAGATATATAATCTGTATGTATCATTTAGAAACTGTATGGTAAAGATATATAATCTGTATGTATCATTTAGAAACTGTATGGTAAAGATATATAATCTGTATGTATCATTTAGAAACTGTATGGTAAAGATATATAATCTGTATGTATCATTTACAAACTGTATGGTAAAGATATATAATCTGTATGTATCATTTATAAACTGTATGATAAAGATATATAATCTGTATGTATCATTTATAAACTGTATGGTAAAGATATATAATCTGTATGTATCATTTACAAACTGTATGGTAAAGATATATAATCTGTATGTATCATTTATAAACTGTATGATAAAGATATATAATCTGTATGTATCATTTAGAAACTGTATTGTAAAGATATATAATCTGTATGTATCATTTAGAAACTCTATGATAAAGATATATAATCTGTATGTATCATTTATAAACCGTATGATAGATATATAATCTGTATGTATCATTTAGAAACTGTATTATAAAGATATATAATCTGTATGTATCATTTATAAACTGTATGGTAAAGATATATAATCTGTATGTATCATTTAGAAACTGTATGATAAAGATATGTAATCTGTATGTATCATTTATAAACTGTATGGTAAAGATATATAATCTGTATGTATCATTTATAAACTGTATGATAAAGATATACAATCTGTATGTATCATTTAGAAACTGTATGATAAAGAAATATAATCTGTATGTATCATTTATAAACTGTATGATAAAGATATATAATCTGTATGTATCATTTATAAACTGTATGATAAAGATATATAATCTCTATATATCATTTATAAACTGTATGATAAAGATATGTAATCTGTATGTATCATTTAGAAACTGTATGGTAAAGATATATAATCTGTATGTATCATTTAGAAACTGTATGATAAAGATATATAATCTCTATATATCATTTAGAAACTGTATGGTAAAGATATATAAACTGTATGTATCATTTAGAAACTGTATGATAAAGATATATAATCTGTATGTATCATTTACAAACTGTATGGTAAAGATATATAATCTGTATGTATCATTTAGAAACTGTATGATAAAGATATGTAATCTGTATGTATCATTTAGAAACTGTATGGTAAAGATATATAATCTGTATGTATCATTTAGAAACTGTATGATAAAGATATATAATCTGTATGTTTCATTTAGAAACTGTATGATAAAGATATGTAATCTGTATGTATCATTTAGAAACTGTATGGTAAAGATATATAATCTGTATGTATCATTTAGAAACTGTATGGTAAAGATATATAATCTGTATGTATCATTTAGAAACTGTATGGTAAAGATATATAATCTGTATGTATCATTTAGAAACTGTATGATAAAGATATGTAATCTCTATATATCATTTAGAAACTGTATGGTAAAGATATATAATCTGTATGTATCATTTAGAAACTGTATGGTAAAGATATATAATCTGTATGTATCATTTAGAAACTGTATGATAAAGATATCTAATCTCTATATATCATTTAGAAACTGTATGTTAAAGATATATAATCTGTATGTATCATTTATAAACTGTATGGTAAAGATATGTAATCTCTATATATCATTTATAAACTGTATGATAAAGATATATAATCTCTATATATCATTTATAAACTGTATGATAAAGATATGTAATCTGTATGTATCATTTAGAAACTGTATGGTAAAGATATATAATCTGTATGTATCATTTAGAAACTGTATGATAAAGATATATAATCTCTATATATCATTTAGAAACTGTATGGTAAAGATATATAATCTGTATGTATCATTTAGAAACTGTATGGTAAAGATATATAATCTGTATGTATCATTTAGAAACTGTATGATAAAGATATATAATCTCTATATATCATTTAGAAACTGTATGGTAAAGATATATAATCTGTATGTATCATTTAGAAACTGTATGGTAAAGATATATAATCTGTATGTATCATTTACAAACTGTATGGTAAAGATATATAATCTGTATGTATCATTTAGAAACTGTATGATAAAGATATGTAATCTGTATGTATCATTTAGAAACTGTATGATAAAGATATATAATCTGTATGTATCATTTAGAAACTGTATGATAAAGATATATAATCTGTATGTATCATTTATAAACTGTATGGTAAAGATATATAATCTGTATGTATCATTTAGAAACTGTATGGTAAAGATATATAATCTGTATGTGTCATTTAGAAACTGTATGGTAAAGATATATAATCTGTATGTATCATTTACAAACTGTATGGTAAAGATATATAATCTGTATGTATCATTTAGAAACTGTATGATAAAGATATGTAATCTGTATGTATCATTTAGAAACTGTATGATAAAGATATATAATCTGTATGTATCATTTAGAAACTGTATGATAAAGATATATAATCTGTATGTATCATTTAGAAACTGTATGATAAAGATATGTAATCTCTATATATCATTTAGAAACTGTATGGTAAAGATATATAATCTGTATGTATCATTTAGAAACTGTATGATAAAGAGATATAATCTGTATGTATCATTTAGAAACTGTATGGTAAAGATATATAATCTGTATGTATCATTTAGAAACTGTATGATAAAGATATGTAATCTCTATATATCATTTAGAAACTGTATGTTAAAGATATATAATCTGTATGTATCATTTAGAAACTGTATGATAAAGATATGTAATCTCTATATATCATTTAGAAACTGTATGTTAAAGATATATAATCTGTATGTATCATTTAGAAACTGTATGATAAAGATATGTAATCTCTATATATCATTTATAAACTGTATGTTAAAGATATATAATCTGTATGTATCATTTATAAACTGTATGATAAAGATATATAATCTCTATATATCATTTACAAACTGTATGATAAAGATATGTAATCTGTATGTATCATTTAGAAACTGTATGGTAAAGATATATAATCTGTATGTATCATTTAGAAACTGTATGATAAAGATATATAATCTCTATATATCATTTAGAAACTGTATGGTAAAGATATATAATCTGTATGTATCATTTAGAAACTGTATGGTAAAGATATGTAATCTCTATATATCATTTATAAACTGTATGATAAAGATATATAATCTCTATATATCATTTATAAACTGTATGATAAAGATATGTAATCTGTATGTATCATTTAGAAACTGTATGGTAAAGATATATAATCTGTATGTATCATTTAGAAACTGTATGATAAAGATATACAATCTGTATGTATCATTTAGAAACTGTATGGTAAAGATATATAATCTGTATGTATCATTTAGAAACTGTATGATAAAGATATGTAATCTCTATATATCATTTAGAAACTGTATGTTAAAGATATATAATCTGTATGTATCATTTAGAAACTGTATGATAAAGATATGTAATCTCTATATATCATTTAGAAACTGTATGTTAAAGATATATAATCTGTATGTATCATTTATAAACTGTATGATAAAGATATATAATCTCTATATATCATTTACAAACTGTATGATAAAGATATGTAATCTGTATGTATCATTTAGAAACTGTATAGTAAAGATATATAATCTGTATGTATCATTTAGAAACTGTATGATAAAGATATATAATCTCTATATATCATTTAGAAACTGTATGGTAAAGATATATAATCTGTATGTATCATTTAGAAACTGTATGGTAAAGATATATAATCTGTATGTATCATTTATAAACTGTATGTTAAAGATATATAATCTGTATGTATCATTTATAAACTGTATGATAAAGATATATAATCTCTATATATCATTTACAAACTGTATGATAAAGATATGTAATCTGTATGTATCATTTAGAAACTGTATGGTAAAGATATATAATCTGTATGTATCATTTACAAACTGTATGGTAAAGATATATAATCTGTATGTATCATTTAGTAACTGTATGGTAAAGATATATAATCTCTATGTATCATTTAGAAACTGTATGATAAAGATATATAATCTGTATGTATCATTTAGAAACTGTATGATAAAGATATATAATCTGTATGTATCATTTATAAACTGTATGGTAAAGATATATAATCTGTATGTATCATTTAGAAACTGTATGGTAAAGATATATAATCTGTATGTATCATTTAGAAACTGTATGGTAAAGATATATAATCTGTATGTATCATTTACAAACTGTATGGTAAAGATATATAATCTGTATGTATCATTTAGAAACTGTATGATAAAGATATGTAATCTGTATGTATCATTTAGAAACTGTATGATAAAGATATATAATCTGTATGTATCATTTAGAAACTGTATGATAAAGATATATAATCTGTATGTATCATTTAGAAACTGTATGGTAAAGATATATAATCTGTATGTATCATTTAGAAACTGCATGGTAAAGATATATAATCTGTATGTATCATTTAGAAACTGTATGATAAAGATATGTAATCTCTATATATCATTTAGAAACTGTATGGTAAAGATATATAATCTGTATGTATCATTTAGAAACTGTATGATAAAGATATATAATCTGTATGTATCATTTAGAAACTGTATGGTAAAGATATATAATCTGTATGTATCATTTAGAAACTGTATGATAAAGATATGTAATCTCTATATATCATTTAGAAACTGTATGTTAAAGATATATAATCTGTATGTATCATTTAGAAACTGTATGATAAAGATATGTAATCTCTATATATCATTTAGAAACTGTATGTTAAAGATATATAATATGTATGTATCATTTAGAAACTGTATGATAAAGATATGTAATCTCTATATATCATTTATAAACTGTATGTTAAAGATATATAATCTGTATGTATCATTTATAAACGGTATGATAAAGATATATAATCTCTATATATCATTTACAAACTGTATGATAAAGATATGTAATCTGTATGTATCATTTAGAAACTGTATGGTAAAGATATATAATCTGTATGTATCATTTAGAAACTGTATGATAAAGATATATAATCTCTATATATCATTTAGAAACTGTATGGTAAAGATATATAATCTGTATGTATCATTTAGAAACTGTATGGTAAAGATATGTAATCTCTATATATCATTTATAAACTGTATGATAAAGATATATAATCTCTATATATCATTTATAAACTGTATGATAAAGATATGTAATCTGTATGTATCATTTAGAAACTGTATGGTAAAGATATATAATCTGTATGTATCATTTAGAAACTGTATGATAAAGATATACAATCTGTATGTATCATTTAGAAACTGTATGGTAAAGATATATAATCTGTATGTATCATTTAGAAACTGTATGATAAAGATATGTAATCTCTATATATCATTTAGAAACTGTATGGTAAAGATATATAATCTGTATGTATCATTTAGAAACTGTATGGTAAAGATATATAATCTGTATGTATCATTTAGAAACTGTATGATAAAGATATGTAATCTCTATATATCATTTAGAAACTTATGTTAAAGATATATAATCTGTATGTATCATTTAGAAACTGTATGATAAAGATATGTAATCTCTATATATCATTTAGAAACTGTATGTTAAAGATATATAATCTGTATGTATCATTTATAAACTGTATGATAAAGATATATAATCTCTATATATCATTTACAAACTGTATGATAAAGATATGTAATCTGTATGTATCATTTAGAAACTGTATGGTAAAGATATATAATCTGTATGTATCATTTAGAAACTGTATGATAAAGATATATAATCTCTATATATCATTTAGAAACTGTATGGTAAAGATATATAATCTGTATGTATCATTTAGAAACTGTATGGTAAAGATATATAATCTGTATGTATCATTTATAAACTGTATGTTAAAGATATATAATCTGTATGTATCATTTATAAACTGTATGATAAAGATATATAATCTCTATATATCATTTACAAACTGTATGATAAAGATATGTAATCTGTATGTATCATTTAGAAACTGTATGGTAAAGATAT
>NC_134827.1:108541920-108659876 GCF_004210375.1 Tachypleus tridentatus
ACTACAACGAACAAGATGAACACTGGAAACTCAATGATGGAAGGACAGTTGATACAGAGGCCGACAGTACATCACATAACATCAAAGTCAACACCGAAAGCAATATGGCGTTAAAAGCAACGATGTAAAGGTGTATCTTCCTTGGTTTTGGATTCTCCGGATCGGAGTCCACTTGACGGTAGGTGTCGTTCCTCTCTATGTTCTTACAATTGTCACAAATAAAGAAAATCCATCCAGTTGAGTAGTTTTAGCAGTTCGAACCTGAATAACATCTTCATGGTTCCTAAACTTATCTTTAGACCCCAAAGAACTCAGACTGAAGAACCCTATCCAACGGTTTAAAACAACTTTCAATTGGTAACCACACTGGTGCACCTAACTTTTATCAGGATTCTATCTTTAAGAAAGAAACTCTCGTGCTCGGGTATAGTACTTCCAGATTTCAGTTTACTGACCAGAAGAAAGGTAACAGATTTTTTTAGCAATATATCGCGGTCTGAAACTTGAATTTTCCAATCCACAGACAAACCAATAATGTTCGCCTAGGGTCACAATGTATGTAACGAAGATATTTGGTAAGCTTTTCTTAAAATGTAAATATATATATGCCATGTATTAAGTCTCATAAGACTTCTGTTGAGAATCATTCCTTTAAGACACTTGTTTTGATATTGGATTCGAAACATATTTGAATTCGATTTTATCAGTTACACGAACTATCGAGTTTTAACATTCATAATTTAAACATCTCAAATTTAGTGTCAGCTTTCATCACCAGGAGAAGTTCGTTTGTTAAGCTACACACAGCTACGCCAGGGATATCTATCCTAGCCATCACTAGCTTAGAAGTGATAGACCAGACTCATTAGAAAAACAAAGGTAGTCAGTACCACAGCAACTCTTGGCTACCTTTTTTTTATTAACACAAAGTGGGAATGATCGTCACATTATGACGTCCCCACAGCTGGAAGGGTGAGCATTTCGATGGTGAGATTCAGAAATCGCCACCCATAGATTAAAAAGAAGTGCCCGAATCACCAGACACGTGCATTCTCTTAGGGAAGTTTTCGCAATGCTTTTAACCATGATCTTGTATAGTGAGGGGAAGTTTCTTAAGGGGATTTCACTCATTACATTTGGGGATTTATGGAAAGATAAAACAAGCCTTTTTCACAAATGACCAACTATGTGGGATGTTATTTTCTAACTTCCCTTCTAATTATTTTCAGGGCTTGTAGAGTTTTATGGGTAGAAGCACATATTTCAAATCCTCGTATTTACACCTACTGGTTTACAGTACATTCACTCCAAGACTGGCGCCCGGCATGGCCAGGTGGTTAAGGCACTCGATTCGTAATCTAAGGTCGCGGGTTCGAATTCCTGTCCCATGAAACATGCTCACTCTTTCAGCCGTGGAAGGGAGGGTTATAATGTGACGGTGAATCCCACTATTCGTTGGTAAAAGAATAGCCCAAGAGTTGGCAGTGGGTAGTGATGACTAGCTGCCTTCCCTCTAGTGAGTCTAGTCTTACACTGCAAAATTAGGGACGGCTAGCGCAGAAAAGCTCTCGTACAGCTTTACGCAAAACTGAAAAACAAACATCAAGCCTAGTTATATTGGTTTTAAACACGGTTTACCTAATGACATTTACAAACAGTAGTCTTAGCACTGCAAATAATAATTAATAAAACAAACAACAAGAATGCTTTTACCGACATCAATTTACTTGAAAGATGTTCAACAATAAACAACGAGTCTCTTTAGAAAGTTTTCGACAACGTTTCGAGATGTTAGCGCAGATTCTCACCAGTGGCTAGAAACGTTGTCGAAAACAACGGCTTTCGGGTAAACTCGTCCGTCCAAAACACCTCTCAAGCAAGAACGCAGTTATTAGCTGTACATTGTCAAAGAACAAAGGATAGTTTTGAAACTACTCCAGGTTCCGTATATTATCCTACACAACGCTTACACAACGTTTGACACATTGAAAATGTTGCCTAGTGTTACTTATTAGTTTTAAATGATATTATGAATGCATTATAAAGATGTCATGTGAGTATAGGGTTTATACGTGCCTTTAGATTATGGTGAAAATCTTATGAACTTAGAATCAACATGTTCGGTGCAGGGGGCGTGGCTCCCTCTTTTTAATACTTTGGAAAGATTTATGATTCAGCACCTAATTCGTTATTGATTTATACAGCATTTTACACCATATTTATTTGTTTTAAAAAGACCCATTTCTGTAGAAACTGGAAGCGTACAAACGTGAATTACTCGGGGTATGAATAAATTTCGATTTAATTTTTTTTAAAACTTGGGTGGTAAACCAATAGGATAAGTTTGATCTCGGCAACCACTTAAAACGTTAAGTCAACATCTAAAGAAAGTGATGTTTGGTGCCGCGCGTAGTAGGGGTACATTTGCTGATATCTGAAATAGTTTATCCCATTATTCCATTTTTATATTGCATATTGTCATACAAAGCCCTATCAGCACTAGAAATAAAATACCTTAGAACACCAAAATGTTGTATTTAATTAGACACTCAACGTTTCGCTTTACAGATTCTTTAGAAGCGATCACTAAAAAAAGCGAAACTACACGTCTAAAGCTTCAAATGGTTTAAATTCGGTTTGGTGTTATGAAGTCGTTTAGTTACAGTGTTAATAACGTCTATAAATGTTTAAATATTAGGTACGAGTTAAGCTGTAACTAGTAATATTTAATCACATTAAGAACATTCCCGTTCCTCACCTCTAGGCTTAATCCTGAAACAGGTTTATAAATAATTACATCTACTAACGAAGTTTTAATAAAAGAGTAATAAACACGTTGCAGTAACTAAAGGAAAGTTGTAAAACACGTTTGACACTTGTTTCAAGTAGTTATAAACATCCGTTTGAAACTATGAACAAACACACTTTAACATACGACAGTTTAAGAACTTAAGAGTGATTGCAAATGATAATATGCAATAATGTAATATGCCATATTATACTTATGCCACATTTTTGCGGAAAAGACTTTTACCTAATATCAAAGCTTACCAAAGCCATAGGCACGAAATACAATGCTGTACCACTCTCTCTTAAAACTATATATGTTTGCTTGTTTGTTATTTTACCAGGGTGTGTGTGTGTGTGTGTGTGTGAGCTTTTCCTTCCGTATCCCCGGCACGTTAAATTTTTTGATTCTACTGTAGCTTGCTGACGTTTATTCAATAAGCTAGGCCGTTTGAAGGACATGTTTGCAGAAATAGCACTGGTTAGTAAATGGTCTACGGCAGACCCTGGCTTCTCTCACAGAAAACAACCGCAATCTGTCTTCGATCAGCTACAGAAATCGATGCACGAGACACATTGCGTTCCGTTCAAGGAACAACAGTATGGGAGGAAGCATCTGATACTGTAGTGTTAGGTAACACTGGGAACTCATCACGAAAATGAGGAAATACATTCCCTGGGTTGGTTTTAATGAAACTAACGGTTATTAGTCGTGCTCACCCTTCAACTAACATGGATATTTTTCTCTCGCCCTTTTACTTTAGGTAAGAACAAGGAGGGAGATGAAACAAGATGGCCCGCCTCATCTGGCTCGTGCTCATTACAGACAGCTGTCAGTCCCGCCCACACACTGGCCCCGCCTATCTCGTGCCCAACTAGTCCTTATTCGGTTCTTCTAAGCTCTTCTTCAGGATTGTCTTCCTATTACTCGGGTTCTACTATGGATAACAAACATAGTTTGGTCACTCAAATATTCTAAATATAAAATATTCAAGATTCGACTTTTAATAGCTGTAAAAAAAAACGATGCAGATACGTGGCCTTAAACAAAGGCGACAGCCAAACACAGTTTCCTCAACGCAGATCAGAGGCACTAAGTTGAAAGCATTATTACCTTAAAAATTAAAGGATTTTATTCTAGATATATAAACAAGTACCACTGTGTGTAGTGTTAAAAATATGATTTGATCACAGCCTGTGATGTTGCCTGTGTTTAAAGGGTTTAAGAACGTCTCCTGTGTAAGGTTTAATTAACACTACTTGTCATGCTTGTCACTAAATGACGTCTTAATACCTTAAAAAAAAAATCTGTTTTGATTCTTTCAATCTTCCGGAGAACCAAGGGCTAACTATTTATTTATTTATTTATTAACTTCAACTTTACTTTTGATAAAAAGTTCAAAATAGATTTTGTGTGATCTTAAATCACCAGATGTGTGAAACACTAGATTATGTGACGCATTAAAAAAGACAAAACATAAGAGCATTTCTAATTAATTATTTAAATGAATTGCATTGTGTTCAGCTTATGAAAGAAGTATATTTCAAATGTTTGGCTAAACTTTCTCAAATAAACGACTGGTTGAGTTAAACGTATTTTGGGGTGGGTAGGAAACAAAGTAACAGAAAACATTCTCAGAGTAACAAAAAGATATAAACCCAAAATAACCAAGTGGAATGAAACTGGTTATGCTTATTATGATTTATCGAATTACTTAAATTGTATTTTTTATTTTAAATGTCTTCTTGGATTGTTTTCATTAGCTAGAAATAAAAACATTACGAGGGTTCCAAACCGAGCTTGTGTTACGGTGTTTTTTTTTTATTACGTAACATATTTATAAACCATCACTGCTTTTCTTGTTATGAGCGGCCTAACAACGCATTTTTCATTAGAAACAAAGAAATGACAGTTTGGCATTTTCTGTCACAGTAACAAATTTCGCAGCAATACAACCAAACACCAATATTCAGTACATGAATTTTAAAAAATGATTCATCAAAAAACTAGACTATATATACATAAAGCTGATTTAATAAAACAAGTGTATTTAATTTAGAATATATTGAAAAGCTGAGAACCATACCTCATTTACTAAATATTATGAGCTTCCACAAAAATCGTTTCACAGATTAGGCCTAATTGTTTTAATATGCCTTACTACAATAACGAATATTTCTTTTAAGTCCTATCGTAACTTTATTTGATTACAACTGGACATTTAAAAATACTGTTATTATTTTGAGTGACATGAATCTAGCCGATATGAGTTTAGTCCACAAGTATTTTAAAATAAACAGTTTCTTGTTGATAAAAATATTCCTTACCTGAGATTTATAAGCCTCGCATGATATCTTCCGGTGAGGTTTATATCACATTTATCTCTACAGCGAATGTAGGGACGCCAAAAC
This sequence comes from Tachypleus tridentatus, assembly GCF_004210375.1. Classification (NCBI taxonomy): domain Eukaryota; kingdom Metazoa; phylum Arthropoda; class Merostomata; order Xiphosura; family Limulidae; genus Tachypleus; species Tachypleus tridentatus. Next base: position 108,547,120 of record NC_134827.1, read on the forward strand.
TTTCCAATAATAACTAAGCCTTTTCAAGTTTATAGACAACAACAGAAAAATAAAAATGATTACTTGAAAGTCACGAAAAATAACTTTAAAAAATTCAACAAGGTTATGAAGAAATCATGAAACTAAGTCTAAAATGCTTTTACGAAACTAAACCTGTTCGGGCAAGTGCGACAAAAACGTTCAATTTTGAAATATTGCTAATAAAACTCAAGAGACAAATAAGTTTTCAAACATGTATTTGTTGCATCTGAGACCTTCCACACCTCATACGACGTCTTTACCAATGAAAGGTTAACCTACCAACAACTTCGAGGTCTGCATTTTTTACCAACTCAAACCTGCCATGTTATAAAATATTCATTCTTTTATCAAAATTGGAACAAATGCAGAAACAGTGGCAGTTTCACGTTAACTATCTTTTTTTTCTTTCACGGCCATTCAATAGTTTGTACTTTAAACTTTCGGACTTAAAATTCGTTGTAAACTTTAATTTTTAATAGTTTATATTTTAAACTTTCGAACATAAAATAAATCGTATTAAACTTTTTAGGTTAGACGATTTAAAACTTCCTACGTTTTATAGTTTCGAAATTTTGCGGCTACTCGTGTATAGCCGTCAAAAACTTTGAACCAACAGATGGAAGGTGGTTAGTCTAACAACACCCACTTGTATGATCGAGTAGTATCGGGTTTTACTGCCACCCTTATAATGCACACACGGACCCAAAGGGTAGAGCAAAAAGTCTTAACCAACAAGATACATCTTGACCTGCGTTTTATTTAGCTTACACACTGTTATTAGCTATTATTACACCTGAAAAATGTATTCCTTTACATATCGAAATAAATAAAGAAAAGAAAGTGGATGATCGTTCACTCATACTTATGGAAAGCATATTTATAAATCTTTATAGTATCAACATCAACTGCTAACCCTAATTTAGTAAATCATCTTTCACAATACCTCACATAAATTTTGACCCTCGTAAAATTTAATAGTCACCCGTTTCCTCTTTTAGTAAGCGATTTAATACTGAGAAATATATCACTAATAATTAATTTTATAATTAAAAGTCCATGATCTAAAACCGTGCAGTTGTTAAAGTGAACACTTCTGTTTTGGTTAATAAATAATTACCAACAAACCGCAGTATAACATTTTAAATTGTAGCTTCTAAACGCATTTAGCACACACACCCTCGCTACGAAACACACAAAAAATACGTACCCGCTTTCATAAAAAAATAATATAATAATTAAATATAAAACTTACTAGATCCGACTTATTACTCTTTTATTATAAAAGCTTTATTGAATGACCATTTATGACATAAATCTATTTTAGGCCTAAACGAATCAAATTAACAGCCAACCAAAATTTATATTGTTTCTTCTACTGAAAATGTATAGGGGTAAGAAACAATTGTGAAAGATAGTATATAAAAAGAGTTGTGAATGAATGTCAGCTGATATTTCACACAAAGAATTAGAAATAAATGTATAATGGTTGATCGTTATTTTGAAAAAACATGAATCGTTTGTTTGTGTGCAGTTAAAAACAAAACCACACAATGTGTTATTTGTATTGTGTCCACCACAAGTATCCTAACCTCTCTCTGGGTCGAGATTTAGGGTCAGGTTCAAATGATATCTGATCCACCCCTTTCTTTGCTGGTGTAATGTGTTTTCTTTCTATCCAAACATGGTTTTTAGCACTATAAACTTTAAAATTTACCACTGAGGGACCGGAGGATAAAGCAATCGATGAGAGGTTGAAAACTGGCCAATATTTTAGCTAAACAAATCAAAGATATCTACTTAAATAAGCATCCTTAAAAATATGTGCGCCATTATTCATATTATAAGATTTTTAAAATGTGATCCTTCTTTTGTTGGAAACTTTAGTATGACAATAACAACATGAACTAGGATCATAATTTTATTATTAAGTTCGTATATATATAGTAACAGGTTAATATTTTATCTGTGTAACCTTCCATTAGTATGTTTATTATGTATGTATCTGTGTTACCATTCATTAGTGCGTTAGTTAGGTATCTGTGTAACCATTCATTAGTACGTCAGTTATGCATCTATGTAACCACTCAATAGTTTGTTTGTTTTCTAATTTCGCGCAAAGCTACACGAGGGTTATCTGCGCTAGTCGTCCCTAATTTTGCAGTGTAAGATTAGAGGGAAGGCAGCTAGTCATCACCACCCATCGCCAACTGTTGGGCTACTCTTTTACCAACGAATAGTGGGATTTACCGTAACATTATAACGTCCCCACGGCTGAAAGGGCGAGCATGTTTAGTGCGACGGGGATTCGAACCCATGACCCTCATATTACGAGTCGAACACCTTAACCCACCTGGCCATGCCGGGCCCCACTCAATAGTACGTTAGTTATGTTTCTGTGTAACCATTCATTAGCATGTTAGTTTTATATGTACACACTGCTGGCCAAAATCTTAAGGTCAATGAACATAAAGAAAAAAATATGCATTTTGCGTTGTTAGACTCAACCACTTATTTGAGTAGAGCTTTGAAAGATTAAAATAAGAAAAGGGAAAAAAAACAAAAAACTTTTTAGCATTTAATAGGGAAAATGTAAACACTATGAAATTATCCTAAATACGAGCTGGTCAAAAGTTTAAGACCCTATTGAAATAAGCGTTCATCGGTAAACACGTAACAAAATTTAGTAATTTGTGCTCAGGCATTAGCGTTGTCAACATTTCCTACTAAGATCTCCTGTGTTACATTGGGTAGAAACATGGCAAAGGCTAAAAAGTTGACAGAGTTTGAACGCGGCAGAATTGTCGAGCTGCAAAAGCAAGGTCTCTCTCAACGTGCCATCGCTGGTTACATTGGACGTAGTAAAACTGCTGTTGCAAATTTCTTAAAAGACCCTGAGGGATACGGAACGAGAATTTCAAGTGGTCGGCCCAAGAAAATTTCGCCAGCGTTGAGCAGGAGGATTCGACGGGTTGTCCCGCAAGACACCAGCCGATCGTCGAACCAGATTAAGGCCCTTACGAACGCAAAATGCAGCTCAAGAACAATAAGACGACATCTACGAGAGAAAGGCTTTAAAAACCGTAAACGTCTTCAAAGGCCACGCCTCCTTCCACACCGCGAAACAGCTCGGTTAAACTTTGCTGAGAAGCACCAAACATGGGACATAGAAAAGTGGAAGAAGGTTTTGTTCTCTGATGAGAAAATGTTCACCTGGATGGTCCAGATAGCTTCCAACGTTACTGGCACGATAAGGATATCCCACCGGAGACATTTTCTACACGACACAGTAGAGGAGGTTCCATCATGATCTGGGGTGCTTTCTCCTTCCATGGAACAATGGAGCTTCAGGTTATACAGGGGCGTCAAGCAGCAGCTGGCTACATTGGCATGTTGGAGAGAGCATCCTTACTGACTGAAGGCTTTCGCTTGTGTGGAAATGACTGGATCTTTCAGCAGGACAGCGCTGTAATCCACAATGCCCGCAGGACAAAAGACTTGTTATTCGCCATGAAAGTGATTCTTTTGGACCATTCAGCGTGTTTGCCCGAACTGAACCCCATTGAAAATGTTTGGGGGTGGATGGCAAGGGAAGTCTATAGAAATGGACGTCAGTTCCAAACAGTGCATGATCTTCGTTAAGCCATCTTCACCACTTGAAATAACATTCCAGCCAGCCTTCTGCAAACGCTTATATCAACCATGCCAAAGCGAATCTTTGAAGTTATTCGCAATGACGGCCGTGCAACTTACTACTGAGACTTCTTGTTGGGCATGTTCTAACCTGTTTTGGACTTCTTTTTGGTATGGTCTTAAACTTTTGACTAGCTAGTATTTAGGCTAATTTCATAATGTTTACATTTTCCCTATTAAATGCTAAAAAGTTTTTATTTTCCCTTTTCTTATTTTAATCTTTCAAAGCTCTACTCAAATAAGTGGTTGAGTCTAACAACGCAAAATGCATATTTTTTCTTTATGTTCAATGGCCTTAAGATTTTGGCCAGCAGTGTATGTAACCATTAATTGGTATGTTTGTATATGTGTAACCATTAACATGTTAGTTATATATATATATGTGTGTATGTGTAACCATTAATTAGTATGTTAATTATGTACGTAACCATCGATTAGCATGTTAGTTGTGTATGTGACCATTAAATAGCATGTTAGTTATACATGTATATATGTAACCATTAATTAGTATGTTATACATGTATATATGTAACCATAAATAGTATGTTAGTTATATATATAACTACTACGTAGTTTAAATAGTTGTGTTACCACTCCTCACTGGGATAGCTAATGACTTTATTCTTACGCAACGAGATATTAAGATTTTGAATTCAAAGATAAATTACAATGCTAGATGTGAAATAAACAATTAATAAATAAAAATAGTATTTAAGAAATATAATTATTACTAGAACTTAAGGAAATCAAAATATTGTAATGAACAATTAACTGATCTAAGCAATGTGTTAAAATTTTGGGCTTGTGATGAATTTTAAAAAGACAACAATAATATTGGCTATTTTTGAAAGTTCATTTTCAAGAACCTATAAACAGTGCTTTACAATAAGTTAATTATAATGCACTTCTGTTCTCAGCCACAGTATAAACTCCAGTGATCAAAATGCTAATATAACACGCCAACCTCAAATACTTTCTATTGTTGCAATGTCAACAGTCTGTTAATACGTTTACCCAACACAACTTCAACAGTCTTGTCTGAAGTATATCTTAACAATTAAACCTAACTTGCTACTATATTTGGAATACAATACTTAATTAGGAAGTTATCATCATAAACTCTGGTATTTGTTAAGAATATTCCTTTCTCTTCTTTTCATTATGAACAAAACAGTTAGTTAATAATTGTCACTACTATGGTTAAAACAGTTTCCATAAATTACTCAATGTAAAGTAATACTAGTATCATATATCATCAGGAATGTTACTTGCACATGTTTTCCAAAGCTTAGAAACTACTTAAAGAAAATGTTCTTTTCACATTCCTTGCTTCACATGTTTGATTTAAAAACATGTTCAAAATTATAGACTATACATTAAAGAAAGAGACAGAAAAAACGAGTTGTTGGATAAAACAAACAGGATAGGTGTATGCTTAACACTGTACCACAGTTCCAATGTTTGGATTATCTCACAGCTGCCTGTCACCAGATTCAATGTCTACATCAATGTTCACTTCATCACCTTCTACCTCATATAGAGACGTTAGAACAAGAGGAACTGGTGTACTTGTAGTTTTATACTAACAAATAGTCCAATCTAGAGTTCCGAGAAAGGCCTCCATCTCCGTCAAGCAGGAATCCTTTGCCTCCTTATGGTGAGATTTCACAAGCTACCATCCTTTGACCAGTTAATGGAATATGGTCTTTGACTTCTAGAGTAGCTCCAAAGCTGCTTATGGACTGGTGCGTGTTAATCAGGATGGTAAGTGTACTTAAAGTGTGAGGAAAGAAGACCCCATTCTCTTGAGTGTCATCATCTTCTAAATCACATATAAAATCACTGCTGGGAAAGTCTAATTATACACTGTCATCAACATTTGGAATCCAAAGGAACTCCATCTAGTGGGTTCTGCAATCTTTACATTGGTTGAATCTGGCATTTTGTTCCTGTAGATATCCATGGTATTGTCAAGTATTTTTTTCTGTATTAGCCAAATCAGAATGGTGCCTTAATCTTAAAGTGATTTCAAAATAAACTGTCAATATATTCAGTGGTTGGTGAAACACAATATCTGTGTTACATGTACTCGAATGACATGTGTCATCCCTAATCAACTGATCAGGCATAACATATTTTAAGTTTCACACTCATATTCACCATTCACACACGTAAATAACACTGACTCCTTTAATGTTTGTTTTAAAATTATTTCTCAAGTTTATCATTGGCAGATGATATTCCAAAATAATTGAAAGCTCACAAATTTATTATTTGCTTCAAAACTATTGGCAGGCAGTAAACAAAACTTTACTTCATAAGAGTAATTATTTGAAAAATGAGAACCTAAATGGTTTTCAATTCTGTTCAGTCATTAGATTTCTTCACAATTTCTTTTAAAACTATATATACATATAATCTGTTTACTTATTTATAGGATAAGAAAACAGGGGATAGGATAAGTAAGTCATGCTGTCACAATGTAGAATTTCTACTTCATAAAGTAACATGAAAAAGCAGTCTGTGACTAGTCATGTATAAAATGACATTCATGAAGCTGTTGAGGCCTTGCTAGTGACTGATTGATTACAGTGTTGTGTCATTTAAACTCAAGAAGTCTACCTTTAGTGTCTTTCTTTGCTGTTATAGAGAGAAATGATTATTACACAGAACTATGGTTGGTTGTCAAAAATTAACTTCAAACAGTAAAATAAGAAAGAAAGAAAATAACACATGGCTTTCATGGCCAAGAAATTTAATTTTAAAAAATAATTACACAAGAAAACAAATGAGATAATAGAACTCAAGATTTGGTTTGGTTGAAGTTAAAAATGAGTGATATTTGTACTGCCAACCATAGTATCGAAACCCTAATTTTAGTATCACACACCTACAGACTTACTAAAAGTAGCCACTAGGGGGGAGCCAAAAACAGTTTTAAACAGTAAAGTTACTATGAAGAAACAGGAAGACAACAGCTTACCACAAGATAAAGCAACCTAAAGGGTTTAGAATCAGATACGAAACTGTCCCCAACTTGATAAATTTGAATGTTTCTATAAAAATAACTACTTTATTAATAAGATCACAAACAGAATTATGAAATAATAAAAACATATTTTATTTACAGAAGGATTTACATAAATAAACAGCATGCACATATAAACAGTGACTAAACAAATTCTTTGATGTTATTTATGAAAAATATTACATTTCAAACAAGGTCCTAAGTGAAGATATCACTTGATAGGTTTAGTAGATATGATGAAATAATATACTTTTAATCGTATCTTTCTAGAAAAAATACAACACGTCTGTACTCTTCATGAATAATATATTAAAATACAATTTTTTCTCGATTCTTTTTCCATTAAAATATCAAAATCACATTTATTCAGAATAAAGTTTGAAAAACACAGGTTATTAAAAGAAATAAAGATGTTTGAATAAATGGAAAAAATTAATATTTCATTAATATTAATGCAAACAACAAATTAATATTATCTCTAAGTTGTACATTAGTGTAATATGATGCACTACATGAAAAGTGAGAAGAGATACTTTAGCACATCAAACATTTTCTTTATGGATAAAAGCTTTATATGAAACAAAGGTCATAATAAGGAAACATTCTGATGACCTTTATGTTTATACTAACTACTACTTATGATAGGAAAAACAAAACAATGTAAAACCAGGGTCACTTAAGAGTTGCAAGTTTCAACATTACAACAAGTTAAGAACCAGGATGTAGGTTACACCTACCAGAGAGATCATTCAGAGCACTCTATCAAGACACTTCAATACTACAGTGACCTCTAGAGGACATCATTAGAACTGGTGTGGGAACTGTCACTCTTTTTTGTAAATTTGAGTTCTATTGCAATTAAACATATACATCTGTTACAAGCAGCAAATTAAAAAAAACATTAATTAATGCATTTTTAAGCCTTGTCAGACAAGTCAATTTTTCACAAAGACTGCATCACGTTTTCATAACCTATAAAATTGATCAAAATATTAAAAAATCATGAAGGAGGGTGGGGGAAAGATTGTTTGAAATTATTTTTAATACCCCTACAAAGGTATTTCAAGACTGTGTAATAACTTACTTTGTGAATTATTCTGCCAGACAAGCTCTTTAAATTACTAAAAAATAAATATTAAGCCTAATCTACTATATGATTTACCACTTGTTACTGAATTATGTCAGTTCTGTAGGATTCCTCCTCTTATCGTAACACTGGGTAAGAACAAGTCAAAATACTACTACTAAACTTCATCAAATGGTGGAATGTATAATATGTGCAAGTCATTTTGAAATGTCTTTTATTCATACAATGTTCACTTATTAGATATTTATTTTCCAAATATCCAACTGCGTGTTGTATCTTTTCTAGAAAGATAAGATTAAAAGTATATTATTTCATCATATCTACTAAACCAGTTAATTTTGTTTCTCACCTGGTGTGCCAATCAAGAGATGGTTTGTTTTAAATTTTTGTACAAAGCTACAAAGGACTATCTGTACTAGCCATCTCTAATTTAGTAGTGTAACACTAGACAGAAAATAACCTAGTCATTACCTTCCACCGCCAAGCTACTCTTGGGCTACTCTTTTACCAACGAATAATGGAATTGACTGTAACATTATAATGCCCCACAGCTGAAAGGGCGAGCATGTTTGATGTGACAGGGATTCGAACCTATGATCAGGAGATGCTGCCTTGCAGATGTTACATAGACTTTTAACATTGTGACACTGTAGTGAAAAGCTTGCAACAGAATATAGTTCCTGAAGTTTACCTATATAATAGTCAGTGGCTATGAAAAAACAACATTCAAACACAAGAAAGTAGGAAGAACCATCTGAACACCATTCCCATAATGTCTTAAATGAACAATAGCTTCCACAGCTAAAGGTTTAAAATTTAATCTTTTTTGTTAGTTTTCCACTTTATGCTCCATTATCCAGACTTCAAGAAAACTGTAAAAACTTGTAATGGTTCTTTGAAATGGGGTAGTAATTTCACTAAAACTGTGGGTGTATTATTTGACCATTTTATTGGTCAGATATTGTAAAAAAAGTTTCATTTTCATACACTATCCAACAAACCTGTATGACTTCAGACCCAGGAAATGCATCCTCTGGAGTGATAACCTTGTAGGATAACTGGTTGAAAATAAGATGGTTGTGATTAATGTTTGTAGAATTGATGGCAACTGCCTGTAGTGGAGACACAAGTGTAGGGGACGACGTTTCAAAAGTCTTCCGCCTTTCATCTTCAGTCGTCATCCATTCTACAAAGTATCATCATGAATACTCTCTGCCTAAACAATCTACCAAAGGAGGGTTGTAACTGACATCTCTACCTAAACAATCTATCAAAGGAGGCTTGTCACTGACATCTCTACCTAAACAATCTATCAAAGGAGGCTTGTAACTGACACCTCTACCTAAACAATCTACCAAAGGAGGCTTGTAACTGACATCTCTACCTAAACAATCTACCAAAGGAGGCTTGTAACTGACATCTCTACCTAAACAATTATCAAAGGAGGCTTGTAACTGACATCTCTACCTAAACAATTATCAAAGGAGGCTTGTAACTGACATCTCTACCTAAACAATCTATCAAAGGAGGGTTGTAACTGACATCTCTACCTAAACAATCTATCAAAGGAGGCTTGTAACTGACATCTCTACCTAAACAATCTATCAAAGGAGGGTTGTAATTGACATCTCTACTTAAACAATCTATCAAAGGAGGCTTGTAACTGACATCTCTACCTAAACAATCTATCAAAGGAGGCTTGTAACTGACATCTCTACCTAAACAATCTATCAAAGGAGGGTTGTAACTGACATATCTATCTAAACAATCTATCAAAGGAGGCTTGTAACTGACATCTCTACCTAAACAATCTATCAAAGGAGGCTTGTAACTGACATTTCTACCTAAACAATCTACCAAAGGAGGGTTGTAACTGACATCTCTACCTAAACAATCTATCAAAGGAGGCTTGTAACTGACATCTCTACCTAAACAATCTATCAAAGGAGGCTTGTAACTGACATCTCTACTTAAACAATTATCAAAGGAGGCTTGTAACTGACATTTCTACCTAAACAATCTATCAAAGGAGGGTTGTAATTGACATCTCTACTTAAACAATCTATCAAAGGAGGCTTGTAACTGACATCTCTACCTAAACAATCTACCAAAGGAGGGTTGTAACTGACATCTCTACCTAAACAATCTATCAAAGGAGGCTTGTAACTGACATCTCTACCTAAACAATTATCAAAGGAGGCTTGTAACTGACATTTCTACCTAAACAATCTATCAAAGGAGGGTTGTAATTGACATCTCTACTTAAACAATCTATCAAAGGAGGCTTGTAACTGACATCTCTACCTAAACAATCTATCAAAGGAGGCTTGTAACTGACATTTCTACCTAAACAATCTACCAAAGGAGGGTTGTAACTGACATCTCTACCTAAACAATCTATCAAAGGAGGCTTGTAACTGACATCTCTACCTAAACAATTATCAAAGGAGGCTTGTAACTGACATCTCTACCTAAACAATCTACCAAAGGAGGGTTGTAATTGACATTTCTACCTAAACAATCTATCAAAGGAGGGTTGTAATTGACATCTCTACTTAAACAATCTATCAAAGGAGGCTTGTAACTGACATCTCTACCTAAACAATCTATCAAAGGAGGCTTGTAACTGACATCTCTACCTAAACAATTATCAAAGGAGGCTTGTAACTGACATTTCTACCTAAACAATCTATCAAAGGAGGGTTGTAATTGACATCTCTACTTAAACAATCTATCAAAGGAGGCTTGTAACTGACATCTCTACCTAAACAATCTATCAAAGGAGGCTTGTAACTGACATCTCTACCTAAACAATCTATCAAAGGAGGCTTGTAACTGACATTTATACCTAAACAATCTACCAAAGGAGGGTTGTAACTGACATCTCTACCTAAACAATCTATCAAAGGAGGCTTGTAACTGACATCTCTACCTAAACAATCTACCAAAGGAGGGTTGTAACTAACATCTCTACCTAAACAATCTATCAAAGGAGGGTTGTAATTGACATCTACTACAGTTATATTAACCAAGGCATGGTTATTAAGAGGTGATGTTTGACTTCTATCTTTAGGATGTACTGCTTAACATCTTCATAATCCAAAGACTTTGCAACAGTGAGGACACCTAGAAAGAGACACATTTAAAAGAGCCAGGAATTGGTAACGAAGCATCATTACCAAACACAATTGTAAAAGAGATATATTAAGTGTCAACTGTAAGTGTTGCTAACACATACAAAAATAAAGTTAGATGGAATGGTAAATTCTACATCTAATTCTCAAAATACCAGAAATGGTATTGTTTTCACATTAAATATTTTTTAACCTTAAACACTTCACATCACCCATTTTAGAAAGAAAAATGTTATCCGTTCATCAGTGTGAAATTTGACAGTTGATAGGTTTTCTTTATGGATATGAAAAGTTGTGACATGTTACAAGTTTAAGTCAGCCATGGTTATGTCATGACTGACTTCTCAAAAGAGGCATCCCTACTGACCACTGCTGTAAGTGGTTCTCTCTCTCATACTGAATTTCTAAATCAGTCATGTCTAAACTAAAATGCTAAGAAAAATTCAACCATGTATTTTCTTATATAACCAAAGAGTGGTTCATTCCTAACTGTACAGAACTAGGCATTCAAACAACATCCCAACTGAACCTATAATAGAAGAGTTTTGATGTTTACAGTGTGTTACAAACAGCATCCCAGGTGAAAATAGACAACTAGGATACAAAAAAATCAGTAGAAATAGAAGAAAACATTTGGAGTCTTTTTTTCCATCACATTACTTTGGATGAAAATGACACAAACAAATGAAACCATTCATATTCATAACAAAACAGATTATCTCTGCATTCACTCCAGTGGATAAGTTCTGTTCCAGCCGAATCATTCTCAAAAATACTGGCATGATACAGCCTACTAAGATGTTCAAGTAGATTACTGTTGATGTCCTGTACTGTTATGTGGATACTAGCAGTGGAGGACAACCACGGTCACTGGCTTGAATTATCAAGTTATATTCTGAATCTAAGGATCTCTGCAACTGAACAATAAGTCTTGTTACCTTATACCTATCTAAGTATGTATCTGTGACATGGAGTTACTAATGACTATAAAACATTCATTATACATATCTAAGTCTGTATCTGTGACATGGAGTTAGTAACGACTCTATAAAACTTTCATTATAGCTATCTAAGTATGTATCTGTGACATGGAGTTACTAATGACTATAAAACATTCATTACACATATCTAAGTCTGTATCTTTTACATGGAGTTTAGTGACCAATGATCCAAATAATGAACTCAGTTTATACAACTAAACCAGATTTTGATATTAATTACATTTAAGAAACAACTTAAATGTTACTTGAAAGTGACATAAGATTGTTACTGTTTTAATTGATTGCACAAAGTAAAATATTTGTTTATTTTGCTTACAAAGTTTCACAGGATTTACCAGACATCATCAGTTGAGATACAAGTTCTGGTGGCTTACAAAGTTTCACAGGATTTACCAGACATCATGAGGTAAGATACAAGTTCTAGTGGTTTACAGAGTTTCACAGGATTTACCAGACAACATCAGGTGAGATACAAGTTCTAGTGGTTTACAGAGTTTCACAGGATTTACCAGACATCATCAGATGAGATACAAGTTCTGTGGATTACAAAGTTTCACAGGATTTACCAGACATCATGAGGTAAGATACAAGTTCTGTGGATTACAAAGTTTCACAGGATTTACCAGACATCATCAGGTTAGATACAAGTTCTAGTGGATTACAGAGTTTCACAGGATTTACCAGACATCATCAGGTGAGATACAAGTTCTAGTGGATTACAAAGTTTCACAGGATTTACCAGACAACATCAGTTGAGATACAAGTTCTAGTGGATTACAGAGTTTCACAGGATTTACCAGACATCATCAGTTGAGATACAAGTTCTAGTAATTTACAGAGTTTCACAGGATTTACCAGACAACATCAGGTGAGACACAAGTTCTGGTGGCTTACAAAGTTTCACAGGATTTACCAGACAACATCAGTTGAGATACAAGTTCTAGTGGATTACAAAGTTTCACAGGATTTACCAGACATCATCAGTTGAGATACAAGTTCTAGTGGTTTACAAAGTTTCACAGGATTTACCAGACATCATGAGGTAAGATATAAGTTCTGGTGGCTTACAAAGTTTCACAGGATTTACCAGACATCATCAGATGAGATACAAGTTCTAGTGGTTTACAAAGTTTCACAGGATTTACCAGACATCATGAGGTAAGATACAAGTTCTAGTGGATTACAAAGTTTCACAGGATTTACCAGACATCATCAGGTGAGATACAAGTTCTAGTGGATTACAAAGTTTCACAGAATTTACCAGACAACATCAGGTGAGATACAAGTTCTAGTGGATTACAAAGTTTCACAGGATTTACCAGACAACATCAGTTGAGATACAAGTTCTAGTGGTTTACAGAGTTTCACAGGATTTACCAGACATCATCAGATGAGATACAAGTTCTAATGGATTACAAAGTTTGACAGGATTTACCAGACATCATGAGGTAAGATACAAGTTCTAGTGGTTTACAGAGTTTCACAGGATTTACCAGACAACATCAGGTAAGATACAAGTTCTAGTGGTTTACAAAGTTTCACAGGATTTACCAGACATCATCAGATGAGATACAAGTTCTAGTGGTTTACAAAGTTTCACAGGATTTACCAGACATCATGAGGTAAGATACAAGTTCTAGTGGTTTACAAAGTTTCACAGGATTTACCAGACATCATGAGGTAAGATACAAGTTCTAGTGGTTTACAGAGTTTCACAGGATTTACCAGACAACATCAGGTAAGATACAAGTTCTAGTGGTTTACAAAGTTTCACAGGATTTACCAGACATCATCAGATGAGATACAAGTTCTAGTGGTTTACAAAGTTTCACAGGATTTACCAGACATCATGAGGTAAGATACAAGTTCTAGTGGTTTACAAAGTTTCACAGGATTTACCAGACATCATGAGGTAAGATACAAGTTCTAGTGGATTACAAAGTTTCACAGGATTTACCAGACATCATGAGGTAAGATACAAGTTCTAGTGGTTTACAAAGTTTCACAGGATTTACCAGACATCATCAGATGAGATACAAGTTCTAGTGGATTACAAAGTTTCACAGGATTTACCAGACAACATCAGGTGAGACACAAGTTCTGGTGGTTTACAAAGTTTCACAGGATTTACCAGACATCATCAGATGAGATACAAGTTCTAGTGGTTTACAAAGTTTCACAGAATTTACCAGACATCATGAGGTAAGATACAAGTTCTAGTAGTTTACAAAGTTTCACAGGATTTACCAGACATCATCAGATGAGATACAAGTTCTAGTGGTTTACAAAGTTTCACAGGATTTACCAGACATCATGAGGTAAGATACAAGTTCTGTGGATTACAAAGTTTCACAGGATTTACCAGACATCATCAGGTGAGATACAAGTTCTAGTGGATTACAAAGTTTCACAGAATTTACCAGACAACATCAGGTGAGATACAAGTTCTAGTGGATTACAAAGTTTCACAGGATTTACCAGACATCATGAGGTAAGATACAAGTTCTAGTGGATTACAGAGTTTCACAGGATTTACCAGACATCATGAGGTAAGATACAAGTTCTAGTGGATTACAAAGTTTCACAGGATTTACCAGACAACATCAGGTGAGATACAAGTTCTGGTGGTTTACAGAGTTTCACAGGATTTACCAGACATCATCAGGTGAGATACAAGTTCTAGTGGATTACAAAGTTTCACAGAATTTACCAGACATCATCAGATGAGATACAAGTTCTGGTGGATTACAAAGTTTCACAGGATTTACCAGACATCATCAGGTGAGATACAAGTTCTAGTGGATTACAAAGTTTCACAGGATTTACCAGACATCATCAGGTGAGATACAAGTTCTAGTGGATTACAAAGTTTCACAGGATTTACCAGACATCATCAGGTGAGATACAAGTTCTAGTGGTTTACAGAGTTTCACAGGATTTACCAGACATCATGAGGTGAGATACAAGTTCTAGTGGATTACAAAGTTTCACAGGATTTACCAGACATCATCAGATGAGATACAAGTTCTAGTGGATTACAAAGTTTCACAGGATTTACCAGACATCATGAGGTGAGATACAAGTTCTAGTGGATTACAAAGTTTCACAGGATTTACCAGACATCATCAGGTGAGATACAAGTTCTAGTGGATTACAAAGTTTCACAGGATTTACCAGACAACATCAGGTGAGATACAAGTTCTAGTGGATTACAAAGTTTCACAGGATTTACCAGACATCATCAGGTGAGATACAAGTTCTAGTGGATTACAAAGTTTCACAGGATTTACCAGACAACATCAGGTGAGATACAAGTTCTAGTGGATTACAAAGTTTCACAGGATTTACCAGACAACATCAGGTGAGATACAAGTTCTAGTGGATTACAAAGTTTCACAGGATTTACCAGACATCATGAGGTAAGATACAAGTTCTAGTGGATTACAAAGTTTCACAGGATTTACCAGACAACATCAGGTGAGATACAAGTTCTAGTGGATTACAAAGTTTCACAGGATTTACCAGACAACATCAGGTGAGATACAAGTTCTAGTGGATTACAAAGTTTCACAGGATTTACCAGACAACATCAGGTGAGATACAAGTTCTAGTGGATTACAAAGTTTCACAGGATTTACCAGACAACATCAGGTGAGATACAAGTTCTGTGGTTTACAAAGTTTCACAGGATTTACCAGACATCATCAGTTGAGATACAAGTTCTAGTGGTTTACAGAGTTTCACAGGATTTACCAGACATCATGAGGTAAGATACAAGTTCTGTGGATTACAAAGTTTCACAGGATTTACCAGACATCATCAGTTGAGATACAAGTTCTAGTGGTTTACAGAGTTTCACAGGATTTACCAGACATCATGAGGTAAGATACAAGTTCTAGTGGATTACAGAGTTTCACAGGATTTACCAGACATCATCAGTTGAGATACAAGTTCTAGTGGTTTACAAAGTTTCACAGGATTTACCAGACATCATGAGGTAAGATACAAGTTCTAGTGGTTTACAAAGTTTCACAGGATTTACCAGACATCATCAGTTGAGATACAAGTTCTAGTTGTTTACAAAGTTTCACAGAATTTACCAGACATCATGAGGTAAGATACAAGTTCTAGTAGATTACAAAGTTTCACAGGATTTACCAGACATCATCAGATGAGATACAAGTTCTAGTGGATTACAGAGTTTCACAGGATTTACCAGACATCATCAGTTGAGATACAAGTTCTAGTTGTTTACAAAGTTTCACAGGATTTACCAGACAACATCAGGTGAGATACAAGTTCTAGTGGATTACAAAGTTTCACAGGATTTACCAGACATCATCAGTTGAGATACAAGTTCTAGTGGTTTACAGAGTTTCACAGGATTTACCAGACATCATCAGATGAGATACAAGTTCTAGTGGATTACAAAGTTTCACAGGATTTACCAGACAACATCAGGTGAGATACAAGTTCTAGTTGTTTACAAAGTTTCACAGGATTTACCAGACAACATCAGGTGAGATACAAGTTCTAGTGGATTACAAAGTTTCACAGGATTTACCAGACAACATCAGGTGAGATACAAGTTCTAGTTGTTTACAAAGTTTCACAGGATTTACCAGACAACATCAGGTGAGATACAAGTTCTAGTGGTTTACAGAGTTTCACAGGATTTACCAGACATCATCAGATGAGATACAAGTTCTAGTGGTTTACAGAGTTTCACAGGATTTACCAGACAACATCAGGTGAGATACAAGTTCTGTGGATTACAAAGTTTCACAGGATTTACCAGACATCATCAGTTGAGATACAAGTTCTGGTGGCTTACAAAGTTTCACAGGATTTACCAGACATCATGAGGTAAGATACAAGTTCTAGTGGTTTACAGAGTTTCACAGGATTTACCAGACATCATGAGGTAAGATACAAGTTCTAGTGGTTTACAGAGTTTCACAGGATTTACCAGACATCATCAGGTGAGATACAAGTTCTAGTGGTTTACAGAGTTTCACAGGATTTACCAGACATCATCAGATGAGATACAAGTTCTGTGGATTACAAAGTTTCACAGGATTTACCAGACATCATGAGGTAAGATACAAGTTCTGTGGATTACAAAGTTTCACAGGATTTACCAGACATCATGAGGTAAGATACAAGTTCTGTGGATTACAAAGTTTCACAGGATTTACCAGACATCATCAGGTGAGATACAAGTTCTAGTGGATTACAAAGTTTCACAGGATTTACCAGACATCATCAGGTGAGATACAAGTCCTAGTGGATTACAAAGTTTCACAGGATTTACCAGACAACATCAGGTGAGATACAAGTTCTAGTGGATTACAAAGTTTCACAGGATTTACCAGACATCATCAGGTGAGATACAAGTCCTAGTGGATTACAAAGTTTCACAGGATTTACCAGATATCATCAGGTGAGATACAAGTTCTGGTGGATTACAAAGTTTCACAGGATTTACCAGACATCATGAGGTAAGATACAAGTTCTGGTGGATTACAAAGTTTCACAGGATTTACCAGACATCATCAGGTGAGATACAAGTTCTAGTGGCTTACAAAGTTTCACAGTATTTACCAGACATCATCAGGTGAGATTCAAGTTCTGGTGGATTACAAAGTTTCACAGGATTTACCAGACATCATCAGGTTAGATACAAGTTCTGGTGGATTACAAAGTTTCACAGGATTTACCAGACATCATCAGATGAGATACAAGTTCTAGTGGATTACAAAGTTTCACAGGATTTACCAGACATCATCAGATGAGATACAAGTTCTAGTGGATTACAAAGTTTCACAGGATTTACCAGACATCATCAGATGAGATACAAGTTCTAGTGGATTACAAAGTTTCACAGGATTTACCAGACATCATCAGATGAGATACAAGTTCTAGTGGATTACAAAGTTTCACAGGATTTACCAGACATCATCAGATGAGATACAAGTTCTAGTGGATTACAAAGTTTCACAGGATTTACCAGACATCATCAGATGAGATACAAGTTCTAGTGGATTACAAAGTTTCACAGGATTTACCAGACATCATGAGGTAAGATACAAGTTCTAGTGGATTACAAAGTTTCACAGGATTTACTAGACATCATCAGGTGAGATACAAGTTCTGGTGGATTACAAAGTTTCACAGGATTTACCAGACATCATCAGGTGAGATACAAGTTCTGTGGATTACAAAGTTTCACAGGATTTACCAGACAACATCAGGTGAGATACAAGTTCTAGTGGATTACAAAGTTTCACAGGATTTACCAGACATCATCAGGTGAGATACAAGTTCTGGTGGATTACAAAGTTTCACAGAATTTACCAGACATCATCAGATGAGATACAAGTTCTGGTGGATTACAAAGTTTCACAGAATTTACCAGACATCATCAGTTGAGATACAAGTTCTAGTGGATTACAAAGTTTCACAGTATTTACCAGACATCATCAGATGAGATACAAGTTCTGGTGGATTACAAAGTTTCACAGTATTTACCAGACATCATCAGATGAGATACAAGTTCTAGTGGATTACAAAGTTTCACAGGATTTACCAGACATCATCAGTTGAGATACAAGTTCTAGTGGATTACAAAGTTTCACAGTATTTACCAGACATCATCAGATGAGATACAAGTTCTAGTGGATTACAAAGTTTCACAGTATTTACCAGACATCATCAGATGAGATACAAGTTCTGGTGGATTACAAAGTTTCACAGTATTTACCAGACATCATCAGATGAGATACAAGTTCTAGTGGATTACAAAGTTTCACAGGATTTACCAGACATCATCAGTTGAGTTACAAGTTCTAGTGGATTACAAAGTTTCACAGTATTTACCAGACATCATGAGGTAAGATACAAGTTCTGTGGATTACAGAGTTTCACAGGATTTACCAGACATCATCAGTTGAGATACAAGTTCTAGTGGATTACAAAGTTTCACAGGATTTACCAGACATCATCAGGTGAGATACAAGTTCTAGTTGTTTACAAAGTTTCACAGAATTTACCAGACATCATGAGGTAAGATACAAGTTCTAGTAGATTACAAAGTTTCACAGGATTTACCAGACATCATCAGATGAGATACAAGTTCTAGTGGATTACAGAGTTTCACAGGATTTACCAGACATCATCAGTTGAGATACAAGTTCTAGTTGTTTACAAAGTTTCACAGGATTTACCAGACAACATCAGGTGAGATACAAGTTCTAGTGGATTACAAAGTTTCACAGGATTTACCAGACATCATCAGTTGAGATACAAGTTCTAGTGGTTTACAGAGTTTCACAGGATTTACCAGACATCATCAGATGAGATACAAGTTCTAGTGGATTACAAAGTTTCACAGGATTTACCAGACAACATCAGGTGAGATACAAGTTCTAGTTGTTTACAAAGTTTCACAGGATTTACCAGACAACATCAGGTGAGATACAAGTTCTAGTGGATTACAAAGTTTCACAGGATTTACCAGACAACATCAGGTGAGATACAAGTTCTAGTGGTTTACAGAGTTTCACAGGATTTACCAGACATCATGAGGTAAGATACAAGTTCTAGTGGTTTACAGAGTTTCACAGGATTTACCAGACATCATCAGGTGAGATACAAGTTCTAGTGGTTTACAGAGTTTCACAGGATTTACCAGACATCATCAGATGAGATACAAGTTCTGTGGATTACAAAGTTTCACAGGATTTACCAGACATCATGAGGTAAGATACAAGTTCTGTGGATTACAAAGTTTCACAGGATTTACCAGACATCATGAGGTAAGATACAAGTTCTGTGGATTACAAAGTTTCACAGGATTTACCAGACATCATCAGGTGAGATACAAGTTCTAGTGGATTACAAAGTTTCACAGGATTTACCAGACATCATCAGGTGAGATACAAGTCCTAGTGGATTACAAAGTTTCACAGGATTTACCAGACAACATCAGGTGAGATACAAGTTCTAGTGGATTACAAAGTTTCACAGGATTTACCAGACATCATCAGGTGAGATACAAGTCCTAGTGGATTACAAAGTTTCACAGGATTTACCAGATATCATCAGGTGAGATACAAGTTCTGGTGGATTACAAAGTTTCACAGGATTTACCAGACATCATGAGGTAAGATACAAGTTCTGGTGGATTACAAAGTTTCACAGGATTTACCAGACATCATCAGGTGAGATACAAGTTCTAGTGGCTTACAAAGTTTCACAGTATTTACCAGACATCATCAGGTGAGATTCAAGTTCTGGTGGATTACAAAGTTTCACAGGATTTACCAGACATCATCAGGTTAGATACAAGTTCTGGTGGATTACAAAGTTTCACAGGATTTACCAGACATCATCAGATGAGATACAAGTTCTAGTGGATTACAAAGTTTCACAGGATTTACCAGACATCATCAGATGAGATACAAGTTCTAGTGGATTACAAAGTTTCACAGGATTTACCAGACATCATCAGATGAGATACAAGTTCTAGTGGATTACAAAGTTTCACAGGATTTACCAGACATCATCAGATGAGATACAAGTTCTAGTGGATTACAAAGTTTCACAGGATTTACCAGACATCATCAGATGAGATACAAGTTCTAGTGGATTACAAAGTTTCACAGGATTTACCAGACATCATCAGATGAGATACAAGTTCTAGTGGATTACAAAGTTTCACAGGATTTACCAGACATCATGAGGTAAGATACAAGTTCTAGTGGATTACAAAGTTTCACAGGATTTACTAGACATCATCAGGTGAGATACAAGTTCTGGTGGATTACAAAGTTTCACAGGATTTACCAGACATCATCAGGTGAGATACAAGTTCTGTGGATTACAAAGTTTCACAGGATTTACCAGACAACATCAGGTGAGATACAAGTTCTAGTGGATTACAAAGTTTCACAGGATTTACCAGACATCATCAGGTGAGATACAAGTTCTGGTGGATTACAAAGTTTCACAGAATTTACCAGACATCATCAGATGAGATACAAGTTCTGGTGGATTACAAAGTTTCACAGAATTTACCAGACATCATCAGTTGAGATACAAGTTCTAGTGGATTACAAAGTTTCACAGTATTTACCAGACATCATCAGATGAGATACAAGTTCTGGTGGATTACAAAGTTTCACAGTATTTACCAGACATCATCAGATGAGATACAAGTTCTAGTGGATTACAAAGTTTCACAGGATTTACCAGACATCATCAGTTGAGATACAAGTTCTAGTGGATTACAAAGTTTCACAGTATTTACCAGACATCATCAGATGAGATACAAGTTCTAGTGGATTACAAAGTTTCACAGTATTTACCAGACATCATCAGATGAGATACAAGTTCTGGTGGATTACAAAGTTTCACAGTATTTACCAGACATCATCAGATGAGATACAAGTTCTAGTGGATTACAAAGTTTCACAGGATTTACCAGACATCATCAGTTGAGTTACAAGTTCTAGTGGATTACAAAGTTTCACAGTATTTACCAGACATCATGAGGTAAGATACAAGTTCTGTGGATTACAGAGTTTCACAGGATTTACCAGACATCATCAGTTGAGATACAAGTTCTAGTGGATTACAAAGTTTCACAGGATTTACCAGACATCATCAGGTGAGATACAAGTTCTAGTTGTTTACAAAGTTTCACAGAATTTACCAGACATCATGAGGTAAGATACAAGTTCTAGTAGATTACAAAGTTTCACAGGATTTACCAGACATCATCAGATGAGATACAAGTTCTAGTGGATTACAGAGTTTCACAGGATTTACCAGACATCATCAGTTGAGATACAAGTTCTAGTTGTTTACAAAGTTTCACAGGATTTACCAGACAACATCAGGTGAGATACAAGTTCTAGTGGATTACAAAGTTTCACAGGATTTACCAGACATCATCAGTTGAGATACAAGTTCTAGTGGTTTACAGAGTTTCACAGGATTTACCAGACATCATCAGATGAGATACAAGTTCTAGTGGATTACAAAGTTTCACAGGATTTACCAGACAACATCAGGTGAGATACAAGTTCTAGTTGTTTACAAAGTTTCACAGGATTTACCAGACAACATCAGGTGAGATACAAGTTCTAGTGGATTACAAAGTTTCACAGGATTTACCAGACAACATCAGGTGAGATACAAGTTCTAGTTGTTTACAAAGTTTCACAGGATTTACCAGACAACATCAGGTGAGATACAAGTTCTAGTGGATTACAAAGTTTCACAGGATTTACCAGACATCATCAGTTGAGATACAAGTTCTAGTGGTTTACAGAGTTTCACAGGATTTACCAGACATCATCAGATGAGATACAAGTCCTAGTGGTTTACAGAGTTTCACAGGATTTACCAGACATCATCAGTTGAGATACAAGTTCTGGTGGCTTACAAAGTTTCACAGGATTTACCAGACATCATGAGGTAAGATACAAGTTCTAGTGGTTTACAGAGTTTCACAGGATTTACCAGACATCATGAGGTAAGATACAAGTTCTAGTGGTTTACAGAGTTTCACAGGATTTACCAGACATCATCAGGTGAGATACAAGTTCTAGTGGTTTACAGAGTTTCACAGGATTTACCAGACATCATCAGATGAGATACAAGTTCTGTGGATTACAAAGTTTCACAGGATTTACCAGACATCATGAGGTAAGATACAAGTTCTGTGGATTACAAAGTTTCACAGGATTTACCAGACATCATCAGGTGAGATACAAGTTCTAGTGGATTACAAAGTTTCACAGAATTTACCAGACATCATCAGGTGAGATACAAGTCCTAGTGGATTACAAAGTTTCACAGGATTTACCAGACAACATCAGGTGAGATACAAGTTCTAGTGGATTACAAAGTTTCACAGGATTTACCAGACATCATCAGGTGAGATACAAGTCCTAGTGGATTACAAAGTTTCACAGGATTTACCAGATATCATCAGGTGAGATACAAGTTCTAGTGGATTACAAAGTTTCACAGGATTTACCAGACAACATCAGGTGAGATACAAGTTCTAGTTGTTTACAAAGTTTCACAGGATTTACCAGACAACATCAGGTGAGATACAAGTTCTAGTGGATTACAAAGTTTCACAGGATTTACCAGACAACATCAGGTGAGATACAAGTTCTAGTTGTTTACAAAGTTTCACAGGATTTACCAGACAACATCAGGTGAGATACAAGTTCTAGTGGATTACAAAGTTTCACAGGATTTACCAGACATCATCAGTTGAGATACAAGTTCTAGTGGTTTACAGAGTTTCACAGGATTTACCAGACATCATCAGATGAGATACAAGTCCTAGTGGTTTACAGAGTTTCACAGGATTTACCAGACATCATCAGTTGAGATACAAGTTCTGGTGGCTTACAAAGTTTCACAGGATTTACCAGACATCATGAGGTAAGATACAAGTTCTAGTGGTTTACAGAGTTTCACAGGATTTACCAGACATCATGAGGTAAGATACAAGTTCTAGTGGTTTACAGAGTTTCACAGGATTTACCAGACATCATCAGGTGAGATACAAGTTCTAGTGGTTTACAGAGTTTCACAGGATTTACCAGACATCATCAGATGAGATACAAGTTCTGTGGATTACAAAGTTTCACAGGATTTACCAGACATCATGAGGTAAGATACAAGTTCTGTGGATTACAAAGTTTCACAGGATTTACCAGACATCATCAGGTGAGATACAAGTTCTAGTGGATTACAAAGTTTCACAGAATTTACCAGACATCATCAGGTGAGATACAAGTCCTAGTGGATTACAAAGTTTCACAGGATTTACCAGACAACATCAGGTGAGATACAAGTTCTAGTGGATTACAAAGTTTCACAGGATTTACCAGACATCATCAGGTGAGATACAAGTCCTAGTGGATTACAAAGTTTCACAGGATTTACCAGATATCATCAGGTGAGATACAAGTTCTGGTGGATTACAAAGTTTCACAGGATTTACCAGACATCATGAGGTAAGATACAAGTTCTGGTGGATTACAAAGTTTCACAGGATTTACCAGACATCATCAGGTGAGATACAAGTTCTAGTGGCTTACAAAGTTTCACAGTATTTACCAGACATCATCAGGTGAGATTCAAGTTCTGGTGGATTACAAAGTTTCACAGGATTTACCAGACATCATCAGGTTAGATACAAGTTCTGGTGGATTACAAAGTTTCACAGGATTTACCAGACATCATCAGATGAGATACAAGTTCTAGTGGATTACAAAGTTTCACAGGATTTACCAGACATCATCAGATGAGATACAAGTTCTAGTGGATTACAAAGTTTCACAGGATTTACCAGACATCATCAGATGAGATACAAGTTCTAGTGGATTACAAAGTTTCACAGGATTTACCAGACATCATCAGATGAGATACAAGTTCTAGTGGATTACAAAGTTTCACAGGATTTACCAGACATCATCAGATGAGATACAAGTTCTAGTGGATTACAAAGTTTCACAGGATTTACCAGACATCATCAGATGAGATACAAGTTCTAGTGGATTACAAAGTTTCACAGGATTTACCAGACATCATCAGATGAGATACAAGTTCTAGTGGATTACAAAGTTTCACAGGATTTACCAGACATCATGAGGTAAGATACAAGTTCTAGTGGATTACAAAGTTTCACAGGATTTACCAGACATCATCAGGTGAGATACAAGTTCTGGTGGATTACAAAGTTTCACAGGATTTACCAGACATCATCAGGTGAGATACAAGTTCTGTGGATTACAAAGTTTCACAGGATTTACCAGACAACATCAGGTGAGATACAAGTTCTAGTGGATTACAAAGTTTCACAGGATTTACCAGACATCATCAGGTGAGATACAAGTTCTGGTGGATTACAAAGTTTCACAGAATTTACCAGACATCATCAGATGAGATACAAGTTCTGGTGGATTACAAAGTTTCACAGAATTTACCAGACATCATCAGTTGAGATACAAGTTCTAGTGGATTACAAAGTTTCACAGTATTTACCAGACATCATCAGATGAGATACAAGTTCTGGTGGATTACAAAGTTTCACAGTATTTACCAGACATCATCAGATGAGATACAAGTTCTAGTGGATTACAAAGTTTCACAGGATTTACCAGACATCATCAGTTGAGATACAAGTTCTAGTGGATTACAAAGTTTCACAGTATTTACCAGACATCATCAGATGAGATACAAGTTCTAGTGGATTACAAAGTTTCACAGTATTTACCAGACATCATCAGATGAGATACAAGTTCTGGTGGATTACAAAGTTTCACAGTATTTACCAGACATCATCAGATGAGATACAAGTTCTAGTGGATTACAAAGTTTCACAGGATTTACCAGACAACATCAGGTGAGACACAAGTTCTAGTGGATTACAAAGTTTCACAGGATTTACCAGACATCATCAGTTGAGATACAAGTTCTAGTGGATTACAAAGTTTCACAGTATTTACCAGACATCATCAGATGAGATACAAGTTCTAGTGGTTTACAAAGTTTCACAGGATTTACCAGACAACATCAGGTGAGATACAAGTTCTGGTGGATTACAAAGTTTCACAGTATTTACCAGACATCATCAGATGAGATACAAGTTCTGGTGGATTACAAAGTTTCACAGGATTTACCAGACATCATCAACTCAGATACAAGTTCTGGTGGATTACAAAGTTTCACAGTATTTACCAGACATCATCAGATGAGATACAAGTTCTAGTGGATTACAAAGTTTCACAGTATTTACCAGACATCATCAGATGAGATACAAGTTCTAGTGGATTACAAAGTTTCACAGTATTTACCAGACATCATCAGATGAGATACAAGTTCTAGTGGATTACAAAGTTTCACAGTATTTACCAGACATCATGAGGTAAGATACAAGTTCTAGTGGATTACAAAGTTTCACAGGATTTACCAGACATCATGAGGTGAGATACAAGTTCTGGTGATTTACAAAGTTTCACAGTATTTACCAGACAACATCAGGTAAGATACAAGTTCTAGTGGTTTACAAAGTTTCACAGGATTTACCAGACAACATCAGGTGAGATACACGTTCTGGTGCTAACAGAAATTAATTTTATTTTTTTAGGTTGAGATTTTGTATCTCACATGATGATGCTATGTAAACCTAGAATCTTTGTGAACCACATGAACAAAAGTTGTGGTATGTAAAACTGGTAAAATAACCTTTAAAGTTCATCAATACTCATTGTTTTGCCAATGATCACATGGTTATAAATTCGCGAGATAGAAAATACCATAATGCATCTTGAAAGAGACCATTTGGTCCATAACCAAACATTCTAACCACTAGGTTACATACACCCAAGTCAACAAAGAAGTAGATAATTTACATTTTGTTTTAAAAATTTATGCCAAAGTCATATTTAATTATCTGACTAAGAAACACTAATATGTGCAAATAACTTATATTTTTCACTTAAATGAAGCTTGAAGAGAATCTAACCTGAGGCTGGGTTGATGTAGAAATCTCCAGCACCCTCTCCAGTCAGGATATAATACAATTGGGAGTTATTTCTCTCATCTTTATTTGTTGCTTCCATGGTGTTAATAAAGGTTTCAGGTTTGATACTCTCTGATACTAATTTGGTGTATTTATACTTATAAAATAAATAAGCCAGAGAAAGAATCATTTCCTTAAAAACTTGAGATACATGGTATTTCTTCACAACTTTTATTATTTAAAATATTTACAGTGAAAAATATGCTCTACATCAATCTCTATTCTCAGTAATAACTTCCATCTTCAGAAATACCATCTTGAATCCTTGTGTTATTAATTAAGTCAAATGGTACTACACCTCTGACGTAGTAGTACGTAAAATTTGGTAGCAGTATGTGTCCAAATACAGTTTTCTCTGCTTCCTTATTAGGAATTGGTGAAAAACAGACATTCTAATCCAATATTTTAAAACACTGACCTTCATGAACATAAATCTGACATTTCCAGTTAACTAAAATTCTGTCTGAGAAAACACTTCTTTAGTCCTTATATTCAAAACATTTTTAGCCTACTACTGCAAGATGTTAACATGTCCATAAAGTATTTCTTTCAATTTATGCAAAATTACAAACACTTCCTTTAGCTGCTGAACAGAGTCGTTAAAAATCCAGACACATGTAGATTATAATACAATAATATATTGATATTAAAGTAATAAATACAGGACTTAATCCCTGTTGATAAAGTTCAACGATATCAGTAAAAACAATAATTATATGAAATGCCTGACTTTGGATAAGTGTTTAACAAAGATCAGTCAGAAGCTTAACATGAACAGTGCATTGTTACCAATTACATGTAACTGTCCCTCACACACCAACAGTGCATTGTTACCAATTACATGTAACTGTCCCTCACACACCAATAGTGCATTGTTACCAATTACATGTAACTGTACCTCACACACCAACAGTGCATTGTTACCAATTACATGTAACTGTCCCTCACACACCAACAGTGCATTGTTACCAATTACATGTAACTGTCCCTCACACACCAACAATGCATTGTTACCAATTACATGTAACTGTCCCTCACACACCAACAATGCATTGTTACCAATTACATGTAACTGTCCCTCACACACCAACAGTGCATTGTTACCAATTACATGTAACTGTCCCTCACACACCGACAGTGCATTGTTACCAATTACATGTAACTGTCCTTCACACACCGACAGTGCATTGTTACCAATTACATGTAACTGTCCTTCACACACCGACAGTGCATTGTTACCAATTACATGTAACTGTCCCTCACACACCAATAGTGCATTGTTACCAATTACATGTAACTGTCCCTCACACACCAACAGTGCATTGTTACCAATTATATATTGTTGTCTTATGTGATGAGGAATAAAATTATTGGTTTGAACATTGAAAGCTCATAAACCTACAGTTGACTAACCAGGAATGTTTATCAGGAAACATTCTGTAACAAATGTAACTGCTTAAGATCAGTATATAATAGTCCTCTTTCTGTGGGTAATTTTTTTTTAAAATTAAAATACAGTAATTCTTCTCTAACAGTAGTTTTTACATTAGAAGACATATAACCTTATACAGTGAACCAAGTTATCTTAACAAACAAATGAAGACATTTAACCATGTCTCCTTCAGCAGAACACGTTGTGAACTTTTAAGGGACCAGATATAAATCTTAAAAATACTACATTAATAATTAAGTATTACAAACCTAATATCATTCTACATACAGCAAATTATAACTTAAAGCTACACTTAAATTCACGAGTCTAGCCTGTACCAAAAGACTAACTTGTTCTCACCATGTGACAAATAGAAGGATTATCATTAGCTTCTAGAACTTCACCACGAGCTGTTGTTGTGGACACAGATCTTCCATTAGAAACTGTCAGATGTTAGTTCTATATCCAATGGTTTATGTACACCTCACCTCTGTCGGTGATTCGAAACTCATTTTTTGCATTACCACTAGATAGAGTTACTCAAATTACTACCTATATCTTCATCTTCCCACAGAAGTATAATGATTCCTTTCAAAGGATTTTCAGACATGGAACTTTCAAAGCAGTCATGCCTAAAAACTGGTGGGTTGTCATTATAATCCTTCACTTCTGTATGCACCAGAGTTTGTTAAGAAACGTGTGGTGAACCACTGATATACACAATCACAGACAGGTTGTACCATGTTACTGTTGCATAACCTAGAAGTGTCTGGTAATCCATCCCTCAGCAGGTACAAGTCAAAGACTTTTGTTATATCCTCAGTCTCAACCAAATGAAAAGACAAGTCTGGCACTACTTGAAGTATCCATATCATAAGCCACTAACTGTTTCTATTTCTTGGCTATACCAGTTATCCACTGTTTTTTTTAATTATGTCTCATTGAAGTTCATAAAATCTCTACGAAAAGCATGTATCAGAACTACATTATGAACCTGTTTGGCATTTTGTGCTTAGTGTGATGGCACGGCACCCAAAATTTATTACCTTTGGGAAGGATATATACAAGCCTTTTCCAACAAAAATATTCATATCATAAAGATGTATCTGGAAAATAGAATTTCCAATAGTGGGATATCCCTTGTATTCAATAGCACTGGAAAATAAAGGAACATGGATCAATTCAGGGTGGCAGAACCATCTAAGAAGAGACTTGCAACAAGGGATACCCCAGTTATGATAACCAATGTGTGGGATCTCATAGCAGACAAGAATCCATGAACACAAAGATTGGTGCAAAAGCCATTCACATGCCCCAGACAATAGTATGCAATGCCATCAAGAATGCCCTCTTCCTAAGAAAAGAAATAAAAACAATATACACAAGTTACTTCCAGTACTACATTAATGCCTGGGCAACCTATGCCCTGATGACCACCCAGGTTAAAAACATTACTGTTTGTAAAACTAGCATAAAAAAGGCACGAGTGAGTTATTAAGGTTATTTTTTTAATTATTATTGACAAATATTATTTAGGCCTAGGGTTCCACTAAACCTTAATCCAGCCCTAGTTGCTTCCGTGACATAAATATACTTGAAATACCTGACACATACTTCAAATAGTTTAAAAATGAAACTGATTTGTGATATTCCATATTAAAACATGTACATCAAGGTGCCTGACACAATGTCTATGGAGTTATCTCAAACTAGACAGTTAAGACAGGCACTGGGGAAACCATATAAAAATCCTTCAGCATTGAATATAGTGCTGTACAACTGCCGAATTGTAATGCTGTCAAATAAGCATTAACAAATGTGGCAACTTCAACTGTAATGATAGATCTCGGCTTCAAAATTGTGTCTTGAAACTCTGTAGTAAGATACACTTGTTTTTTTTCGTCTTTAGTATTTATAAGAAACTGCACGTTACCCATAGCAGAAGTTCCAATAAGAAACTAATAACATTTGCAACTTAAAACACCAACTGTAATCTTTCAGACGTAAAGCACTGTTTATGTGAAATAACTTTTAAAATTAATCATAAAAGACAAAATGTATTCCCATAATTTTTTAACAGTTTTAGAGAAACTGCTGTTGAAGTACATTCTATAAAATCAAACAATATATTTCTAAATAACAAGAAAAATTAAATGTATAATTATATAAAAAAAACTACAAACATGCGAACAAAATTCTAATAAACAAACAACTTCTAGTAGTATTTGTGGTCAAATGTAACTCATAAACACAAACCATTGTGTATACAGTACGTATTCAAGTTGCATTGCCTATTTGTTTCATGTTTCATAGATTCTGCTAAAAGCACCACACCTTCAATATTTTTCATCACGAACTTTCCACCTTTGTCATCACCTAATGAATACAAACAGTTGGAATAAAAGAGAAAATCAAAAACATTTATTCATCAACATTTAAATAAAAGTTTTGTCACACCTCTAGGAATATACATTATTGTTTTTAAATCAACCTAAACAAAATACAAGTAGAATAACAAACACTAGCCTAAATCTTACCATATGATTGGCTCACACAAAAGTTTTAAAAACCTCCATCAATGAAGATGTTTGAGCACATATATTCTATTTCTAAATCAAAGTGAGATCAAAGGAAAAACCCCGTTTCTTTGTTTAATCCTATAAGTTTAATTTATTGTTGGTTAAAGCTAGGTGATTACCTCTATTAATAAACATAATCCATTACCTATGACTATAATAATCAATCACATTGATTTGTGGCATATAATATAATTCATTACTGAAGAATCCAATTAAGTTTATTAATGTTGTGAAAGTAACCAACTAATTGTAATTATTGTTTATCATTACTGATTTTGATTATTCTAACTATCCAAGTAATCAAAATATGTCATTATGATTTCTCATCAGTGCACATCTAATGAAAATAACCAACTACTCATAAATATTGCTTCTATTTTTTGATTATACCAGTTATCCACAAGAACAACTGATCGTTTCTATTTCTTGACTATACCAGTTATCCACAAGAACAACTGATCGTTTCTATTTCTTGACTATACCAGTTATCCACAAGAACAACTGATCGTTTCTATTTCTTGACTATACCAGTTATCCACAAGAACAACTGATCGTTTCTATTTCTTGACTATACCAGTTATCCACAAGAACAACTGATCGTTTCTATTTCTTGACTATACCAGTTATCCACAAGAACAACTGATCGTTTCTATTTCTTGACTATACCAGTTATCCACAAGAACAACTGATTGTTTCTATTTTTTGACTATACCAGTTATCCACAAGAACAACTGATGGTTTCTATTTCTTGACTATACCAGTTATCCACAAGAACAACTGATCGTTTCTATTTCTTGATTATACCAGTTATCCACAAGAAAAACTGATCGTTTCTATTTCTTGACTATACCAGTTATCCACAAGAACAACTGATCGTTTCTATTTCTTGACTATACCAGTTATCCACAAGAACAATTGATTGCTTCTATTTCTTGATTATACCAGTTATCCACAAGAACAACTGATCATTTCTATTTCTTGATTATACCAGTTATCCACAAGAACAACTGATCGTTTCTATTTCTTGATTATACCAGTTATCCACAAGAACAACTGATCGTTTCTATTTCTTGATTATACCAGTTATCCACAAGAACAACTGATCATTTCTATTTCTTGATTATACCAGTTATCCACAAGAACAACTGATCGTTTCTATTTCTTGATTATACCAGTTATCCACAAGAACAACTGATCGTTTCTATTTCTTGACTATACCAGTTATCCACAAGAACAACTGATCGTTTCTATTTCTTGACTATACCAGTTATCCACAAGAACAACTGATCGTTTCTATTTCTTGACTATACCAGTTATCCACAAGAACAACTGATCATTTCTATTTCTTGACTGTACCAGTTATCCACAAGAACAACTGATCGTTTCTATTTCTTGACTATACCAGTTATCCACAAGAACAACTGATCGTTTCTATTTCTTGATTATACCAGTTATCCACAAGAACAACTGATCATTTCTATTTCTTGACTATACCAGTTATCCACAAGAACAACTGATCGTTTCTATTTCTTGACTATACCAGTTATCCACAAGAACAACTGATCGTTTCTATTTCTTGATTATACCAGTTATCCACAAGAACAACTGATCGTTTCTATTTCTTGATTATACCAGTTATCCACAAGAACAACTGATCGTTTCTATTTCTTGATTATACCAGTTATCCACAAGAACAACTGATCATTTCTATTTCTTGACTATACCAGTTATCCACAAGAACAACTGATCGTTTCTATTTCTTGACTATACCAGTTATCCACAAGAACAACTGATCGTTTCTATTTCTTGATTATACCAGTTATCCACAAGAACAACTGATCATTTCTATTTCTTGATTATACCAGTTATCCACAAGAACAACTGATCGTTTCTATTTCTTGATTATACCAGTTATCCACAAGAACAACTGATCGTTTCTATTTCTTGACTATACCAGTTATCCACAAGAACAAATGATTGTTTCTATTTCTTGACTATACCAGTTATCCACAAGAACAACTGATCGTTTCTATTTCTTGACTATACCAGTTATCCACAAGAACAATTGATCGTTTCTATTTCTTGACTATACCATTTATCCATGAGAACAACTGACCAATTAATTTAACCAATTTATAAGCCCTTCATTAACCTACTAAAGCTCTATTTTTTGGCATCATTTTTATATTTTAGTTATTGCATGTCAGTTTTTAAAATATCCAATCACATTTTCTCCCACTTGAAAATTTCCTTTCAGAAATTGTAAATCCTTCGTTGTTATACAACATTACTTGAACAAAAACATTGTTTCTTTGGAGAAAAAGAAATTATTTTGAAAACTAAAATAGCTTACCAACAATTATAAACCACAACCTATCTCTATCTTCTGCTTCGACTAAAGCCACAATCTGTTGTACTGGGTCACTCTCAGTTATCGTGTTGCGTGATTAGTAATTCCTGATCACTGGAGAATTAGGAGAGTTTTCAGCACCAGTAAGAGCTGTGATAAGGATTTGTACAGCTGATGACAAATCTGGATTGCCGTGATTACAGGCATGAATCTGAAAAAAAGTTAAAATGAAAGAAATAAGTGATGAATTTTTACAAAGCACAACCATCTTTAATAAAACAAGTAAAAACCTAAATGTATCTTTTACCTTTCTGTAAAATAGTAATTCTCCTTTTGAACTCCAGGTTTCAGTACCTCTCATGGAAACTAATTTAATGAATAAGTGTTCCTTTTAGAAAAATAAAAACTGCCTTAACTGGAATCCAGATTCTCTTTATCACATCTTAAAACTGGTGTCTTTTCATCCTATTGTCTTCAGAAAATATCACACCCATGATTATGATGATGTTAGTTCTGGTACACATGTCACCAAGATGATAATTAAACTAGCTCAGATCACGTAACTAAGCCTGAAAGTCCTAAAGTAGATCAGTTGAAAACTCAGTATCACCTGTAATCCAGCCCAACCATCCAACAGAACTATGTTTGATTTTAACACAGAAAATTACCTGGTGTAATATTTATAAAATGTCATCAAACTCCAAACATACACAGATGTTTAAAACATCACAACTGTTAAATGTGAAAAGAAACTAATCAAACAGCCATTTACTCCAGTTACAGAAATATTTAGAATCAACACTACTTATGGTTATTTTTATAGCAGACACTTACAATAAGCTTGTATTGAGAACCAGGTTCAAAGGATCTGTCTGACATAATGATTCCTGTCTTTGGATTTATGTGAAAAACCTCTCTACCATTTGCTTCCTGTATACTCTAAGCAATATCAGAATTTCTATCTTCATCAGGATCAA
Organism: Tachypleus tridentatus; assembly: GCF_004210375.1. Classification (NCBI taxonomy): domain Eukaryota; kingdom Metazoa; phylum Arthropoda; class Merostomata; order Xiphosura; family Limulidae; genus Tachypleus; species Tachypleus tridentatus. Next base: position 108,581,033 of record NC_134827.1, read on the forward strand.
TAGCTATAACCTGAACCATCAATACACTCACAAAACTGTTAAATTTGAATGTTACAGATGGTTTTACTGATTATTATTATTATTATTGAAAGTCTACATGAAAACAACACAAACGCCTGGGACTAGCTAAGTGACCAAAGTTTTTACTTTAACCTTTAGTAAGGGAAACTTTTGATAATCTAACTTTGCAGTTTGATACATCATTAGAAATTATATTTTTAAACAGAAAACAAATTATATAAATATCAAGCCTAATTTTCAAACCTGTATTTTAAACAAACATAAAAAAATCACAAAATAACACACTTATATTGCAGAAAAGTGTTACACTCAACAAGTTATATAATTTTTAAAAGTTTAACTATTAAACTTATTGATTCTAACTACATAAATTCAGTACTAAACATACTAACTAAAACACACACAAACTTTCTGTGTTTAGAAAGACTTTGTTTTCATATTAAACCCTTAACAATTAAAAGTATATAAATACAGACTGCTTCCAAAAAGTTCTGGCACATCATTGGACTTTCCTGGATATGATAATTAATACATCTAAACTTTAAGATCCGTTTAATATATACGTACACGGAAAAGATTCTTCAACCAAATTTCTAGGTACCAAAACGGAACACCGATATGAAAATTCAGTGAATTTTGGTTCATTATCGTTGGTGTCTTCCACACTGATGACTGACTGCTACTCAGATGGTAGATGATAGACAAAGATTTCCTGAATCCTTTACTGTTACTTGTAAAAGAAAATAATTAGTAATACAACAGTGATCGTACTATGACAAAAAAACTTGTAGTGAACATGATTAGAAAAAAAAATAACAGAAAAACAAAATGAACTAAAATTTTAGTTTTACCAAGGTTGAACGAACAATCAACTTCACAGTTGGCCAAAGTTTGACCTACAAGTTCAAAATGAATGCTTTGTTTACATTTTGACATATCAGAATAATAGTGCAATTTGGTTCTTATATAACGAAACTTATCAACTGTTCCTATGGTTTGCTATTACAAATATTCACTTCTTACAAACACGCATATACAATTTTAAAAACAATTAATTATAATATTATATTATTAAAACAGCAAATAGAAATTAGTACGTACAAATATTTAATTAACCCTAACAGTCTATGCTACCTCGAACTTCTGTTCGCCGCGGTTTCGAATATGACTGTCTTATGAATATTTTTATTTTCAAACTCACAACCATAATTTCACATATCTTACAACTGTTAAAACTAAAATATCAAACAAAGTGTATTATTTCAGTAACTACTTGAAATTTATTTTCTAGAAAGAGCCTCAAAGTGTTAAGAAAATGTTGAATTGTTTGTTTGTTTTTAAATTTCGCGCAAAGCTACACTAGGACTATCTGCGCTTGCCGTCCCTAATTTTGCACCATGTGATTCATACATACAACTATTTATTTATCCAGAAACAATTTTAGAAGTACAAATTAAAGTTTAAGTTACTAAGACAAAACGTTGGTCCAGCTGCTGCCAGTTACACCGACCCTACTCAGGCGTATAAGTGTTAAATGTTGAAACATAAATAATAATAAGCCTACTACGGTACAACGGATAGTATAGTATATATAACTTTAATTGAGATGATAAAACTAGTACGTCTGGTTTGTGGTGACGAGTGGTTGTGACAATAACAACTAAAACTTCAAAAATGATTGCTAAACATTTCAGCTCTGAGACGAGAATTTGAACACGAGACCCTCAGATTGCGAGTGGAGTGCCCGGACGACCTGGCCATGCTGCGCCCCGTTGAAGAAGCCACAAAATTAATTAATATACAACTATATATTTTGTGTAAGAGACGTGAAAGCTTAGATACAGGCCTTTATGAGTAATACACGACTAAGGAATATGCATTACCGTTGCTTAACGAGTTCGAATCCCCGTCACACCAAACATGTTCTCCCTTTCTGCCGTAAGGGCGTTATAATGTACGGTCAATCCCATTATTCATTGGTAAGAGAGAGTTGGCGGTGGGTGCTGATGAGTAGCTGCCTTCCCTCTTGTCTTACACTGCAAAATTAGGGACGACTAGCGCAGATAGCTCTCGTGTAGCTTTGCGCAAAATTCAAACCCAACCCAACCGTCGCTTAATCTACTTTAAATACTGAGTTTAAGCTATCTTGGATAGATTCTGACTTCGTGTCCCCCCAGTGGCACAGCAGGATGTCTGCGAACTTGTAACGCTAGAAACCGGGTTTTGATACCCATGGTGGGGAGAGCACAGGTAGCCCATTGTGTAGCTATATGACAAAATTAGAAGCTAACATTACCCCTATGACTCGATAAAAGAATAAACCAATTAAATCAGTACTTTATTGTTTATGCCCGGTATGGCCAGGTGGTAAAGGCACTCGACTCGTAATCGAATCCCCGTCACACCAAACACTGTGGGGGCGTTATAATATCATGATCAATCCCACTATTCGTTGGTAAAAGAGTATCCCAAGAGTTGGCGGTTAGTGGTGATGACTAGTTGCCTTCCCTCTAGTCTTACACTACAAAATTAGGGACGGCTAGCGCAGATAGCCTTTGTGTAGCTTTGCGCGAAATTCAAAACAATTTCATTTATTACACACTAAAAAAATACCAACAATAAAACTGAAATAGGCTTTGGACATTTAATTAAAAATAATAAAAAGTATAAAAACATCACCAATGTCCAACATATTTTTATAGGTTGTTTCCGGCTCCTCGTGAGTAAATGTAAAACATATGAGAGTTTGTTTGTCGTTTTTTGGAAAAAACCAAAAACAATTATACTACGGATATCCATACATCTATTCCGTCAGTTTGTATTGCCTCGAGATCTCAATGAAACAGTTTACGGATATTTTACGGCAGCTCGCGAACAGTTCATCTGTCTCCAATTTTGTTTACGTAAATCTGTGGTAATTTACGATAGGTAATTTCGATTTCTTCAGAATATCGAGGGGCACGTGCCACGTGGTTCATATTCTTTATGACTATCTTTTTCGCATTTTGTTAATTTTAGTTCCGCAGCGTCTTCGTTTTGGTTTTATTTATTATTCAGTAAGTACGTTCTATGAAAAGAATTATTTATTAATAACTAGTGGCCCGGCATGGCCAAGCGTGTTAAGGCGTGCGACTCGTAATCTGAGGGTCACGGGTTCGCATCCCCGTCGCGCCAAACATGATCGCCCTTTCAGCCGTGAGGGCGTTATAATGTGACGGTTAATCCCACTATTCGTTGGTAAAAGAGTAGCCCAAGAGTTGGCGTTGGATGGTGATGACTAGCTGCCTTCCTTCAAGTCTTACATTGCTAAATTAGGGACGGCTAGCGCAGATAGCCCTCGAGTAGCTTTGTGCGAAATTCAAAAAAACAAAACAATTAATCAGTAAGAACGTTCTGTATGTAAACGTGTTCTGTCGTCGCAGCCGTTTGAAATATACAAAGGTTTTTATTGTCGTTCATTTCTATTTATTTCCGAGTCTCCTGATGGGCCAGCAGTACGTTTCCGAACTTACAACACTAAAATTCTGGGCTCGATTCTCCGCTGTGGAGAGATCGCAGATAAGCCATTGTGAAGCTATGCATTAAAACAAACAACAAGTTATTAAGTCTGTTTATACTCGCGTTTTGATCTCTATGATTTGCTTGTTTTTCACATATAGTTGTATTTTCTTGAAACCTGAGACCAAGTTTGCTTACTGGAGTGTTTTCAGAAGAAAACACTCCAGTTTAAACAAAACCTATAGTTAACACAAGGTCAAACTTCCATATTTCTCGCGCTTTGCTTCTTTGTCTCATGCAAAACTAAACAAACTATTATTTGGGCATAAGCGTCCCTAATTTTCAAATGGTATACTCGAAGGAATGGAGCTGATGAATGGGCGCCCACCGCCAAACCTTGGGCTACTATTTTTTAAGTGAACAGTGAGACTTATGGCCAACAAGTTAACCCTAAATGTGGAGCGCATTTTTGCAGCAATGGGTCATGAACCATGAACTTCTGGACTCACAGGTCGGGCATGCTAACAACGAGGGCATCTTAGCCCCAGCCCCCATTGACACAGTGGTATGTATGTCTGCGGACTCACACCACTAGAAATTGAGTATCGATAACCGTGGTGGCCAGAGCACAGACAGCTGATAGCGTACCTCTGTGCTTAATTACAAACTAACAAACGAACGTACGAAATAATTAATACCAAATGTTTCGACACAACTGGTATTGGTAGTAACACTTTCACTAATGAGGCAGAGAACAATGTTTGGATCTTTTTAGGTCATCTTCATGTTAACTTAGAAAGGTCGAAACGTTATTCTCTGCATATTAATAAGTGTTAATGTTTGTTTGTTTTTGGAATATCGCACAAAGCTACTCGAGGGATATCTGTGCTAGCCGTCCCTAATTTAGTAGTGTAAGACTAGAGGGAAGGTCATCACCACCCACCGCCAACTCTTGGGCTACTCTTTTACCAACGAATAGTGGGATAGACAGTAACATTATAACGCCCCCACGGCTGAAAGGGCGAGCATGTTTGGCGCGACCGGGATGCGAACTCGCGACCCTCAGATTATGAGTCGCACGCCTTAACGCGCTTGGCCGTGCCGGGCCAATAACTGTTAATAGCCATACCAGTCATTCTGAGATAAATTTTTACTTCAAGTGGGTTTTCGTTATCTAGACCTTTAACACCACATAGTGTCTTACTCAATTAAAGTGAATTTTGTGCAGTGTATTACTACGTTTTTTAACTTTATAATCTAATTAAATATATATATGTCCCCTCTACAGCACTATCATGGAAACATATGTCTCCCTCTAAAGCACCATTATGTACACATATATGTCCCTTCTAAAGCAATGCCATAGACACATATATATGTTCCCTCAAGAGTACTACAATGTACACCTATATATCCCTTCTAAAGCAATGCCATAGACACATATATATGTTCCCTCACGAGCATTACCTCGAGCATACATATGGAACACACCATACAACCTAATGAAACATGTTTATTTGTAGATGTAGCGCCATATTTCCTGTCTACTGATTGTTTTCACACACACACAACTGTTTATAATGTAACATGTTTATTTGTAGATGTAGCGCCATATTTCCTGTCTACTGATTGTTTTCACACACACACAACTGTTTATAATGTAACATGTTTATCTGTAGATATAGCGCCATATTTCCTGTCTACTGATTGTTTTCACACACACACAACTGTTTATAATGTAACATGTTTATTTGTAGATGTAGCGCCATATTTCCTGTCTACTGATTGTTTTCACACACACACACAACTGTTTATAATGTAACATGTTTATCTGTAGATGTAGCGCCATATATCCTGTCTACTGATTGTTTTCACACACACACAACTGTTTATAATGTAACATGTTTATTTGTAGATGTAGCGCCATATTTCCTGTCTACTGATTGTTTTCACACACACACAACTGTTTATAATGTAACATGTTTATCTGTAGATATAGCGCCATCTTTCCTGTCTACTGATTGTTTTCACACACACACGACTGTTTATAATGTAACATGTTAATTTGTAGATGTAGCGCCATATTTCCTGTCTACTGATTGTTTTCACACACACACAACTGTTTATAATGTAACATGTTTATTTGTAGATGTAGCGCCATATTTCCTGTCTACTGATTGTTTTCACACACACACGACTGTTTATAATGTAACATGTTTATTTGTAGATGTAGCGCCATATTTCCTGTCTACTGATTGTTTTCACACACACACGACTGTTTATAATGTAACATGTTAATTTGTAGATATAGCGCCATATTTCCTGTCTACTGATTGTTTTCACACACACACGACTGTTTATAATGTAACATGTTTATTTGTAGATATAGCGCCATATTTCCTGTCTACTGATTGTTTTCACACACACACAACTGTTTATAATGTAACATGTTTATTTGTAGATGTAGCGCCATATTTCCTGTCTACTGATTGTTTTCACACACACACGACTGTTTATAATGTAAAATGTTTATTTGTAGATGTAGCGCCATATTTCCTGTCTACTGATTGTTTTCAGACACACATACACACGTTTGGTGGATTTTTAAAGTGTAATAGAACTTCATGTGTAATAAGGGTTGTTTAATGGTTTATACTTTCTCACTGGTGTTTGATGAAACTGTTTTCATTTAAGATTTTAACTTAGAATGCTCCTTCCTTTAGATTAGAGCTCGGCATGGCCAGCGGGGTTAAAGCGTTCGACTAGCAATCCGAGGGTCGCGGGTTCGCATCCCCGTCCCATCAAATCTGCTTGCCTTTTTAGCCATGGGGGCGTTATAATGTGACGGTCAATCTTACTATTTATTAGTAAAAGAGTAGCCCAAGAGTTGGCGGTGGGTGGTGATGACTAGTTGCCTTCCCTTTAGTCTTACACTGCTAAATTAGGGACGGCTAGCGCAGATAGCCCTCGTGTAGCTTTGTGCGAAATTCAAAACAAACAGACAAACACTTTCAAGATTAGTGAAAAATACTGGTGTAGAGATTAAAGGTTTATAACGTAAGGTTTCAGTACTATTATTCAACTTCCTTTCAAAGTTCAGAGTCCATCTAGTTAACAAAAACTTAAAAACAGAGAGAGAAAAACGAAATGAATTACTACACATCAACTGAAAATCATTAGTTATTAAACTCACGTTGTAGAATTTCACTTTTTTAACCCTGCATTTTAGCTTCTCTTACACCGAGTGTGGTACCCTAATGTTCAAACTTAATTCAGTTCACTGTGAAAACTAAGAAATATTTCAACATAGGTTAAACTTCATTAATGCGCTATTTTTATATTGGTATTATTTTATCTTATATTTGTACATGAAATAAATGTCTTAGTAACTCGTGTACTCGTATCTTAGTTGAGAAGTAACAAACAAATCTTTGAGTAAAATAAATTGAATATTTAACGAGAACAGAATTGAGAATGTCATATATGATTTTCGTTATTGTTCTGTTCCAGGTAGTAAATGGTCTCATCCAATATCGATTTAACTTTGGTAGTGGTGAAGAGTTCAGGTAGTGAACTTCAGAGTGACCTGAAGCAATGCTGGTTCGGAACAATAACTCAGCAGAAACAAATGTTGGAGGACAGCTTAGAATATCAGGGCATTCTCCTGATGTCCATGAACCACTGAGCTTGGAAAGAAACGACATTTTCTTTGGACGTGAAGTTCAAACCACGAGAGCTGATGATGTCAAACTGGTCTTCTTTAGATGTATGCATGACATTCACGTGGCAGGAGTACCGCTTCCTCTAACCTCAGCAGTGGTCAGCTCAGTTGCTGTTTTAGTAAGGTACACACAGAGTAATCTAACGAAAAACGTTTCACCATTATAACAGCTATATTTTTATCTGTTATTCAACTCTAGCAGGCCTTCAGGCAAACCTGTAAAACCTGTTTTACAGAATCTTGAAACTTTACAACTTACGTAATTGTTCGTTTTGGTTTTTAATGCTTAGTCCTATACAAATAAAATTAATATTTTCAGAAACAGAATTTTTCGCTATTAATTTAAAATGTAAACGTAAGTGTCTGTTTCAAAGACATCATGTGTGAGAACTCAATTACAGTATCAGTTGCTGTCAGTTTCCAGATATAAGGTGAGAGAGAAAACTTTTTATACGTTTTTGTAACAAAACTTATGAATTTATGTTTGATGGGTTTTTAAAACGTTTATGTGTGTGTGTGTGTTTTCTTATAGCAAAGCCACATCAGGCTATTTGCTAAGTCCCCCGAGGGGAATCAAAACACGTATTTTAGTGTTGTAAATCCTTAGACTTACCACTGTACCAACGAGAGACATAAAGCGTTTTTAACGACACCTACGAATTTAAATTTGGTAGGTTTTAAGGCATTTTTAACGACACCTACGAATTTATGTTTGATGGGTTTTTAAACTGTTTCTAACAACACTTAATGAATTTACGTTTGGTGGGTTTAAAAGGGCTTATAGCAACAAGTATGAATTCAAGTTTTGAGGGTTTTGTAAAGCGTTTTTAACAACATTTATGAATTTACGTTTGTTGGGTTTTAAAAGTGTAATAGAACTTCATGTGTAATAAGGGTTGTTTAATGGTTTATACTTTCTCACTGGTGTTTGATGAAACTGTTTTCATTCAAGATTTTAATTTAGAATGCGCCTTCCTTTAGATTAGGGCTCGGCATGGCCAGGGGGGCTAAAGTGTTCGACTAGAAATCCGAGGGTCGCGGGTTCGCATCCCCGTCGCACCAAATCTGCTCGCCTTTTCAGCCATGGGGGCGTTATAATGTGACGGTCAATCTCACTATTTATAAGTAAAAGAGTAGCCCAAGAGTTGGCGGTGGGTGGCGATGACTAGTTGCCTTCCCTTTAGTCTTTCACTGCTAAATTAGGGACGGCTGGCGCAGATAGCTCTCGTGTAGCTTTGCGCGAAATTCAAAAACAAACAAACAAACTTTTAGATTAACAAGAAAATATTCAATTCCCCGCAGTTTTTGGAACAGAAGAGAACAAGGCAGATAAACAAAAACAGGAAACTAAACAAATTGTTCAATTACCATACTCGTAAGCCTATTTTTATTATCAAATGTTGAAAACAAATCTATTATGTTTTATGTCTTCGCTGTTAAACATCACCACAATAATCCAAAGTCCACCAAACTGACAATACTATAGCGCTAGGCCATTACTACTAACTGACAATATTATAGCGCTAGGCCATTACTACTAACTGACAATACTATAGCGCTAGGCCATTACTACTAACTGACAATACTATAGCGCTAAGCCATTGCTACTAACTGACAATACTATAGCGCTAGGCCATTACTACTAACTGACAACACTATAGCGCTAGGCCATTACTACTAACTGACAATACTATAGCGCTAGGCCATTACTACTAACTGACAACACTATAGCGCTAGACCATTACTACTAACTGACAATACTATAGCGCTAGACCATTACTACTAACTGACGATACTATAGCGCTAGGCCATTACTACTAACTGACAATACTATAGCGCTAGACCATTACTACTAACTGACGATACTATAGCGCTAGGCCATTACTACTAACTGACGATACTATAGCGCTAGGCCATTACTACTAACTGACGATACTATAGCGCTAGGCCATTACTACTAACTGACGATACTATAGCGCTAGGCCATTACTACTAACTGACAATACTATAGCGCTAGGCCATTACTACTAACTGACAACACTATAGCGCTAGGCCATTACTACTAACTGACAATACTATAGCGCTAGGCCATTACTACTAACTGACAACACTATAGCGCTAGACCATTACTACTAACTGACAATACTATAGCGCTAGACCATTACTACTAACTGACGATACTATAGCGCTAGGCCATTACTACTAACTGACGATACTATAGCGCTAGGCCATTACTACTAACTGACGATACTATAGCGCTAGGCCATTACTACTAACTGACGATACTATAGCGCTAGGCCATTACTACTAACTGACAATACTATAGCGCTAGGCCATTACTACTAACTGACAATACTATAGCGCTAGGCCATTACAACTAACTGACAATACTATAGCGCTAAGCCATTACTACTAACTGACAACACTATAGCGCTAGGCCATTACTACTAACTGACAATTCTATAGCGCTAAGCCATTACTACTAACTGACAACACTATAGCGCTAGGCCATTACTACTAACTGACAATACTATAGCGCTAAGCCATTACTACTAATTGTCATTAATACATTTTATTTCGTTTTTAGTTAGTTCTGGTCACTTCTATTCACCATAATAAGTGTGATTTTGATTGGGGACCAATTATTCTAAAGTAGTAAACCGTAAACCAGTTTCACGAATTACACTTAAAAAAACAAAACAGAATTATTGAAGTCACTAAATCTTAACAGAATCCATTGTTAGTTCAATGTGAGATACAAAACTCTTCGATGCCCATCAATCAATCGAACCTCAAGACAAAGTAACGGTGTCATGATAGTCAAGGTAACAGTGATAGTGTACGAAACAGACATTAGATTTCATCTGTCTTAAAATAAGAGCTTTGGTTAATAAAGTTTAACGTATATTTTTAAAATTTTTAACTCCTTAACTTTATAATGCACTTGCTAAGATTATTTTGTAATTTTAGACTAGGACTAACCGTTAGAGAGCGCTTCACATAATAGCAACCTCTAAGTTGAGATATGAAGGTTTTAAGATTTTTATATTCTTCTTACATTGTGACCCCCACTCACATAAACGTGTTTTTTGTTTTTTTTTGAGGTGTTGCAAGAAAAGAGCCGAACAATTTGTTATCTTTTAAACAGTAATTTGCTGCTAGGTGGCGTTTAAAACCTGAAGCTTTCTCTTGTTGTTTCTTAAGAAGTACTCACTTTACCCATTAAACACGATTTACAATATAATATGACGTCAGTGAAAGTTTTAATCTGTAAGAATTCCAGAAGACGTTCGCGTTTTTCTTGGTGTGAATGTCTGATTCGTCGCGAATTTTATATTTTCGGTTTTGCTGTTGTTATTATTTACTCAGAGCTATACCAGGGATATCTGTACATAAGATATTAAAATGTGTACATTTTATCCAATTTTGATTTTGTGTTTGAGAGCATGTTCCTGTCCTACATAAAGCGCCACCTACCTTTTCACCAGAGAAACGTACGTAATGGGGAATGGCAGCTGCAGTATATTATATACAGTGAGAAGACGTGGTATATTAAAAACAAAATTTGAAATAATATCAAAATCCTACCTTGCACTATTACTGTTGCCACATATATTTTAACGTGTAGTTGTTTCAATACTTTACGATACATCGAATTAGGTCAAATCCTTCATAAGTTGAGACAGAATTTAAAAATTGGTCCCAAATTCCGTCTTCATTAGCCCAAGAGGTGAGAATCATAACACATTCCCCCTAGATTATCGTACATCAGAGTATGCAGAAAGAAACTCAGGGGTTTTAAATCGTCTTGAATATCGTGATCAAACCTTGGACTCATAGTCATTTGACTACTAGTATAAAGCCACTAAGCCACACTATCTCACATTACTGTTATACCCGTACCTTTATCACCAAAGATATTTTAGCGTGTCATAATGTCAGCTGACTTCTTTTTTTATTTCAACTGAAGTTTGTTCTGGTTATATAGAAATTTAAGTGGATAGCGGTAGAGTTTAAAACAATATACGATTGCAAAGAGACAGTATATATTGTGGGTTTGCTACATTTAGTATACTATAAATCGGGAACTTCAGGTATTTGCCCAGAAACCTTTATACATTTCGAACATTAAAAAAATTAAATTTAGATATTATGAAACTTCAGCTGTGAAAAATTCGCGTGTGATCAACGAAGAGCTAGCTATCTCCCCGTTGAGTGAATTGTGCCGATATCAATTTGAAATTAATTCGCTCATTGTGAACCCTCGATAGAATATCAAGAAAGCTCCCAGATAGAAGACTCAGAATTATTTGTAAGTCTATGAAACTTTTGTATATAAATCATTATTTGTAATAACCATTATTAGATCAGCATCGTGTGCAGAAAGAATCATCACTACGGACCCTACAAACAGATCTTCCCTAACCTTAACAAAGTAGTGGTGTAAACTGAACTTGGGAGGATTGTCATTGACATCTAACACCCAAATATTAACCACAGTAGTGAAGAAGAGCGACTGATTGGTCCCCGAGTCTGACACGCGAACCCTGAGAGTATGTTTGTCAATATTTTCTCTAGCAAGTGGTCCACTGACTTTCAGAAGTCCACTGTCGTGATAAACAAAGAAGTCGCGAGCGTCTGTATCAATTGAGAAGTTGGACCCTTGCGTTTAAACCCTTATTTCGGTCCGAAGCTAGAAGCTGTGCGATACTGGTCCATTTCTTAGAATTCTCCTTGATATAAAATACGTACGATGCCTTTTCAAACAAGGATACATTGTCTCCAACGTCTCGGACATAAATAATCAGTGCCCTAGAGGCTGACTTGGGAGGATGGCCAAGGTCAAAAGCTGAAATATTGAACACATACTTGGACCCTATCAATATCCCCATCACCAAAAGGTCCCTGAATACATGCCCATTTGGAAACTACCATCTTCATTGTCATTTGAAATTACGTACACCACTTTTTCGTTGTATCCGTCATCTCCATCTTCCATCTTCGGACTTAGTACGTTAGTCCCAACTGGTAGATTTTCGTCTATTTTCAGTTCTGCAGGCTGTCTTGTTGAAAACCGAGGAATGTGAAGGTTATTTTGTATTTAGTAGAAGTGCGTGTTGTGAGGTAATCGATTTTTTTCATTTCATTATTTATCTTTCCCACTTTCATCTGTTCCTCCAGTGCTTCTGTAACACCTGTATCTCGGAATTGTAAAAGAGTTCCATTAGTACAAAACTTCGACACTGAAATATTGTCCACTGAACGATTGAGAGATTCGTCCACAACTTAGACATGTATAGACATGACGTCAGATATGTACCGTCCATCAGTTGCTGAAACGATAATATACTTCTCAGCAAATGTCTGCTGAATCAGGTCACAGGTCAGTGACATAACTCCAGTCTACTGAATCAGGTCGCAAGTCAGTGACATAACTCCAGTCTGTTGAATCAGGTCACAAGTCAGTGACATAACTCCAGTCTGTTGAATCAGGTCACAAGTCAGTGACATAACTCCAGTCTGCTGAATCAGGTCACAAGTCAGTGACATAACTCCAGTCTGTTGAATCAAGTCACAAGTCAGTGACATAACTCCAGTCTGTTGAATCAGGTCGCAGGTCAGTGACATAACTCCAGTCTGTTGAATCAGGTCGCAGGTCAGTGACATAACTCCAGTCTGTTGAATCAGGTCACAAGTCAGTGATATAACTCCAGTCTGTAGAATCAGGTCACAAGTCAGTGACATAACTCCAGTCTACTGAATCAGGTCACAAGTCAGTGACATAACTCCAGTCTGTAGAATCAGGTCACAAGTCAGTGACATGACTCCAGTCTGTTGAATCAGGTCACAAGTCAGTGACATAACTCCAGTCTGTAGAATCAGGTCACAAGTCAGTGACATAACTCCAGTCTACTGAATCACGTCACAAGTCAGTGACATGACTCCAGTCTACTGAATCAGGTCACAAGTCAGTGACATGACTCCAGTCTGTAGAATCAGGTCACAAGTCAGTGACATAACTCCAGTCTGTTGAATCAGGTCACAAGTCAGTGACATGACTCCAGTCTGTTGAATCAGGTCACAAGTCAGTGACATAACTCCAGTCTGTTGAATCAGGTCACAAGTCAGTGACATGACTCCAGTCTGTTGAATCAGGTCACAAGTCAGTGACATAACTCCAGTCTGTAGAATCAGGTCGCAGGTCAGTGACATAACTCCAGTCTGTAGAATCAGGTCGCAGGTCAGTGACATAACTCCAGTCTGTAGAATCAGGTCGCAGGTCAGTGACATAACTACAGTCTGTTGAATCAGGTCGCAGGTCAGTGACATAACTCCAGTCTGTTGAATCAGGTCACAAGTCAGTGACATAACTCCAGTCTGTAGAATCAGGTCACAAGTCAGTGACATAACTCCAGTCTACTGAATCAGGTCACAAGTCAGTGACATAACTCCAGTCTGTAGAATCAGGTCACAAGTCAGTGACATAACTCCAGTCTACTGAATCAGGTCACAAGTCAGTGACATGACTCCAGTCTGTAGAATCAGGTCACAAGTGAGTGACATAACTCCAGTCTGCTGAATCAGGTCACAAGTCAGTGACATAACTCCAGTCTGCTGAATCACGTTACAAGTCAGTGACATAACTCCAGTCTGCTGAATCACTTCACAAGTCAGTGACATAACTCCAGTCTGTAGAATCACGTCACAAGTCAGTGACATAACTCCATTCACTTTGTTCAGGGATCTTGATCCGAATGCTTCATGTGGTAGCTAATGGTGCTACCTTCATCAAGGTATACAGCTGACAGTACTAAAATCTCTAACCCTAATACAGCTAGCCTAGAAACATGCACCTCACAGTTCACCTTTTCAAACTGTGGCCTGCGGTCATTTATATCTTTTAGGATGACTTTCACAGAAATTTCAGATTCTCGCGCAAAGGGTGAACCCTAGTCTGATGCACGGACTTTTAGTAAGTACTCTCTCCTCATGGTTTCGTAATCCAGAAAGTCCGTCGTCGTAATATGTCCCGAAAAAAGATCGATGTCAAATGGCACAGAATTAATGTTTTCTGGACTGTAGGAAACGTGACAGTTAATTAATGTTTGCTGGACTATAGGAAACGTGACAGTTAATTAATGTTTGCTGGACTATAGGAAACGCGACAGTTAATCAATGTTTGCTGGACTATAGGAAACGTAACAGTTAATTAATGTTTGCTGGACTATAGGAAACGCGACAGTTAATTAATGCTTTCTGGACTATAGGAAAAGTGACAGTTTTTCTCTCTCGCCAGACTCTACCACATTAACTATATGCACTACACTTCCAATGGGCCTATTTTCTTTAAAATCAACTTTTAAACCTGACGAAGAATTAAAGACGGGGTCATTGTCGTTACTATCAAACAATGTTGACAATTGTGGTTCCCTCCTTTCTACTTATTTTGGAATACTGGTCGGTGGTCGTAAGGAAAATGGAGTATTTGGATTTAGTTTCTCTGTCCAATGGCTATCAGTCCTGTTGTCCAATTGGTATTGAAAACCTCAATGTAATTGCCACCTTTAAGGTTATACTTGATTTGAACGTTCTTAACATCACTGTAAGGTTTGACTTTTAGTATTGGCGAGTTCACGGGTGCCACCTCATCACCTCAACCCCGTAATTAGGCTTTTCAAAGATGAGTGGGTCATCACTGGCGTCCATCATCTGAGCAGTTATAACCTTTGTGGATGATTGCGATGGTGTTTCTCTACCCGTGACCTTTAGAGTCAGATTGAAAGTAAAGGGAACCTTCTTGCCAACGAAATATCCAGATCACTGAATGTTAAAATTATTCTGGAGACGTGAAAATATCCATGTGGATCTCCATAAACAATGTAAAGACTCCCAATCTTTTCATTACGTCACTGTCTTCATCTGTGACTCGAACAATGGCTTATATGTTAGACATGTTACTTTCGGTCACTACTGGAAAGTACCCTACAAATATTTGTGGGACGTGATAATTAACGGACGTTATAGAAATCTTCAAGGATGTTATGCTGGTTTCACTTGTTTGTCCAGTTCGTGGTTTGGGTCCCCTCTCCTGGGACACGATGGTTAACATTCCTGCTGCTTCCTATAGTCTAACGGACGAGTTAAAAAGACAGTCCCAACTGTTGGATGGATGGCATAGTCTAAAGCGTGAGATAAAGAGACAGTCCCCACTGTTGGACGGATGGCATAGTCTAAAGGACGAGTTAAAGGGATAGTCTCCACTGTTGGATGGATGGCATAGTCTAAAGCACGAGTTAAAGAGACAGTCCCCACTGTTGGACGGATGGCATAGTCTAAAGGACGAGTTAAAGGGATAGTCTCCACTGTTGGATGGATGGCATAGTCTAAAAGACGAGTCAAAGAGACAGTCCCCACTGTTGGATGGATGGCAAACTGAAACGTTGGGCTCTTGAAACTAAAGTAAACTTCCCCACTAACACCTACGTCTGCATCACAAGCGTCATACTTTACAATATTTTGGTGCGATGGGGTATTCTCGGGTACGGTTATGTGATACTTGTTACCAGTAGGAGGGAACCAGAATCCTAATATGAACTTCGGCTGTAGCTTTCTGTCTAAACCTTACGTATTCCTATTACTGCTTTCACTTTCAAAATATAATAGTCAATATTTTCCTATATTAAGTATATTACTTCCGGTCCTTGTTCGAATACGAGGGAACCAGAAGTCCTCAATGACTATTTCCTCTGCTTTAAAAATGTTATTCTTATTTCTCGATATTATTTTATATTTAACACTCAGTTCAGGATCCGAAATAAATATACCAATTATTTTCAGAGGAAGTGACGTAAACTTTTCCAACTACATTTTCCGGAATTGTTGTATTATATAATTCTGGTGAAACTTTGTTTTCGCCAATACTCTTTAGTACTCCGGATCCAGTTAACGCAAGATATGTTATCCAGAAGGATAGCTTCACACGATTCTCCTTCATGATCGGCTAGAAAAACTGTATGATGGTATTGTTTAGTTACCAAGTGAAACACCTACAGTCTCTACACCTACAGTCTCTTATCTGTAACTTGAAAAACAATGAACAAACACGATGACAAGAGTTCACGCAACTTTTGTAAATTATAAATACAAAACCTTATATGCGTGACGTCACGGAAATTAACGAATTTGTGGGAAGAAAATTCATTTGTCTTTTGAACTTTCCGCAATGTTTTATTTAACCTTGTGTAAATACTTTTTACGACAACGGACAGTTCATAGACCCATAGAAGCAGACAACTGGAATTATATGAAAAACAATGCTGGTATTGGTAACTCATGTTCTTATAAACTGATAAAAGATTCAAATCCTATCGATTTGAGTGTTTGTTTTGAATTTTGCGCAAAGCTACTCGAGGGCTATCTGCGCTAGTCGTCCCTAATTTAGCAGTGTAAGACTAGAGGGAAGGCCGCTAGTCATCACCACCCACCGCCAACTCTTGGGCTACTCATTTACCAACGAATAGTGGGATTCACTGTCACATTATAACGCCCCCACAGCTGAAAGGGCGAGCATGTTTGGTGCCACCGGGATTCGAACCCGCGACCCTCAGATTACGAGTCGAACGCCTTAACTCGCTTGGCCATGCCGGACCCAATCCTACCGAAGAGGAAATCTTAGAAAGCGCACAGCGTGTTCTGTTAGTATAAAACAAGCAACTGAAAGTGTGGTCCAAGGTTAGAAATGAAAAGAACGAAGTGCCTTTCATATTGAATAAAAATCTTCAGTGAAGTCGAAATCGTTAAATGAAATTAAAGCTTTACAAACATTTCCGATATTAATGTAACAAAATGGTCAATTTGTCAAACTGCGGAGATAGCTCACGTAAAGAACGTTTATAAAGATGTTTTGTTTTTAGAAAGTCTAAAATCAGTGGTGGTGCCAGGGGGGCTTGAGCCCCCCAAAATGAGCCAAGACCCCCCTCAGCCCCCCATTATTGTTACCTACATATATTCATAAAGTATGGAAAACACTTCCTCTTTTACATATACACATATTTTCATAAACAGATTATTTCTAATTTGTAACAATGAATTATTAATCACAGTACGAGTTTCCAATGAAAACTGCATTGAAAACGCAGTTCAAAATAGCACGCCTTTCTGAAATGTACCTTGGTATTTACATTATTATAATTTACCATCTATACTTCATATTGATGGCATTTGGGGAAGCCCCTCCACAGTTTTCCTCAGCCCCCACCCCACTGTCTAAAATCAGGCTAGCTGTCATGAACTTACCCTTACACTCAGAATATAAACTGGTCTAATAATAACAAAAAGTACTGTGTGTGGCATATAGTGTAAACAACCCACGGTATATAAAACAAACAGTCATATGTCTTAATATTATAAGAGATAACTATGACACACTCGTGTATCCTCTTCAGACAATGTGGCCCCAGTTGACCGTATTCCTGTTTTCCAAAGCCGTTGGATACAAGAGATAGCTCTGTCTTGAAAGATCCAGATCTGAGGGTATCCTCATGATCAGGGTGAGTGAATATTTTGCGTCTGTAAAGCTAAAACGGAACTTACAGTAACAACGAAATGTTCAACAATGTAAACATGTAATTCTGATACATTCTGTTTCACTACGACTTTATATCGGCTATGTTTGTCCCATGACCTTGATTTACATATTCGAAATTATTTAAATAATTACACAATAATCGACATTCTGTTATTGTTTTAAATTACAAATATAAATATATACAGGGGTGGACAAAAAAGGGAACCCTCATTGAAAATGTTATTAATTTGTTAAATATTTTATTAGATAACATAAACATATGTAGCACTATATGTTTTTAGAATGCACCCGACGAGATCTATTTAAATATGATCCCAAATCATAACTTTAACACTGATTTAGTAAATATCTGAGCTTTTCATGATTTTAAATTACATTTTCTCATACAAACTGTTGTGTTAAAACTTTAGTTAAATTTATGTATTATTTTAATAGTGGCAGCCATTTTAGTTTATCATTGAAATAACACGTGATTAGACTGTCGTAGC
The DNA here is from genome assembly GCF_004210375.1 of Tachypleus tridentatus. NCBI lineage: Eukaryota > Metazoa > Arthropoda > Merostomata > Xiphosura > Limulidae > Tachypleus > Tachypleus tridentatus. Next base: position 108,599,349 of record NC_134827.1, read on the forward strand.
CAACCCACAAGACACAAATATTGCATGTGTACTTTAATCCAAAGGATTGGTTTGACTGCATATTATTAGCCACTATTTTTATGAAACTTACCGTTGAATTGTTTAAACGGACGCCTATTGGTATAATACAAAGACAAATATTTCAGTTGTAGTATTCTCCAATCTCAGCTTTACACGTAATACTACACTAGCTCCCCCTAGGAGCACTTACATGAACAAAATTATAAAAAAAGGCGATTTCATGCGTTTTAAAAAATTAATCTTCAGAATAACATCTTTCCTTTGGACATTAACTCATTTTGATGGTCATGGGAAATTAAAGGCAATTTTGCAAAAAAGTGAGCTGTGATCTTATAGTTGAACTGTGTTTCGTTTCAAAATAAGTTTGTTTGTTTTTTCAGTCTGAAATTAGCTTCATTACAGACCGCGTACTGGATTGCTACTGACTCATGGCTTACTTAGATTTACACTTTCGTTAGTTTCGGAAGCGACCCCCCCTAAAAATTATAGTTGAGTCCGTGCTAGATACACAATAATTCTGTACTGTTCAATTTTTCTCAAAAGTAGGCGCTATATGCAGATTTGGTTTGAATTTCGTACAAAGCTACACGAGGGCTATCCGCGCTAGTCGTCCCTAATTTAGCAGTGTAAGACTAGAGGGAAAGCAGCTAGTCATCACCACCCACCGCCAACTCTTGGCTAAAAGGGTGAGGATGTTTGGTGTAATGAGGATTCGAACCCACAACCCTCGGATTACGAGCCGAGTGCCTTATCCACCTGGCCATGCCATGCCAGGCCCTCAGAATTTAAAATAAACTGGAATGTGTTTGTAATGTTGCAGCCAGTAACATGATTACTAGTTGCATTTTAAAGCTAGCAAAGCATTAAAAACAATTCTGTATTGTTAATACATGGAGGTCCGTGGGTAGATACCCGAGGACTGGAGAAATAGGAATTCAACTTTGTTTTTCTTTATAGGGATGGCAGAAACTATTGTGAAAATTAGGCCTCTCATATTACTTGTTTGGACAGACAAATTCTAAATATTCTAACAAAATACACCTTCATTAAGGAAAGCGTGTGCTTTTCTTGTAGTAAAGCCACATCAAGCTATCTGCTTTGTTCACCAAGCACCTAATTTTAGCATCGTAAATCTGAAGACTTACTACTGTCCCATCATTGAGGAAAGTAAAAAAGTTGTGTCCTCTAGGCAGTGCTCTATTGCTAGTAGCAAAGATGACAAAAAGTGTCCAAAGAAGTAATTATCTATGTATAGAAATCATTGATTAGTTCTCCTAGAAATTATATAAGAAAGGATATTGACTTATTGAAAAGAGTTCAGAGGAAGGAAACCAGATTGATTCCAGGAATGGAACATTTTCTTATAAGGATAAATCATGATTTTTTATCTTTGTTCTCTTGCAAAGATAAGGTTAAGAGGTGTTCTTATTGGCATTCACGAGATCATTTGGGGAACCAATAGGACACTTGACTCTGATTGTTCTGTGTGACGTTTTGAAGACAATAAGACAATGGACTCTGATTGTTCTGTGTGACGTTTTGAAGATAATAAGACAATGGACTCCGATTGTTCTGTGTGACGTTTTGAAGATAATAAGACAATGGACTCTGATTGTTCTGTGTGACGTTTTGAAGATAATAAGACAATGGACTCTGATTGTTCTGTGTGACGTTTTGAAGATAATAAGACAATTGACTCTGATTGTTCTGTGTGACGTTTTGAAGATAATAAGACAATGGACTCTGATTGTTCTGTGTGACGTTATGAAGACAATAAGACAATGGACTCTGATTGTTCTGTGTGACGTTTTGAAGATAATAAGACAATTGACTCTGATTGTTCTGTGTGACGTTTTGAAGACAATAGGACAATTGACTCTGATTGTTCTGTATGACGTTTTCAAGATAATAAGACAATGGACTCTGATTGTTATGTGTGACGTTATGAAGATAATAAGACAATGGACTCTGATTGTTCTGTGTGACGTTCTAAAGACAATAGGACAATTGACTCTGATTGTTCTGTGTGACGTTTTGAAGATAATAAGACAATTGACTCTGATTGTTCTGTGTGACGTTCTAAAGACAATAGGACAATTGACTCTGATTGTTCTGTGTGACGTTTTGAAGACAATAGGACAATTGACTCTGATTGTTCTGTATGACGTTTTGAAGATAATAAGACAATGGACTCTGATTGTTCTGTGTGACGTTTTGAAGATAATAAGACAATGGACTCTGATTGTTCTGTGTGACGTTTTGAAGATAATAAGACAATGGACTCTGATTGTTCTGAATGACGTTTTGAAGATAATAAGACAATGGACTTTGATTGTTCTGTGTGACGTTATGAAGATAATAAGACAATTGACTCTGATTGTTCTGTGTGACGTTTTGAAGATAATAAGACAATGGACTCTGATTGTTCTGTGTGACGTTTTGAAGATAATAAGACAATGGACTCTGATTGTTCTGTATGACGTTTTGAAGATAATAAGACAATGGACTCTGATTGTTCTGTGTGACGTTTTGAAGATAATAAGACAATGGACTCCGATTGTTCTGTATGACGTTTTGAAGATAATAAGACAATGGACTCTGATTGTTCTGTGTGACGTTTTGAAGACAATAAGACAATGGACTCTGATTGTTCTGTGTGACGTTCTAAAGACAATAGGACAATTGACTCTGATTGTTCTGTGTGACGTTTTGAAGACAATAGGACAATTGACTCTGATTGTTATGTGTGACGTTCTAAAGACAAAAAGACAATGGACTCTGATTGTTCTGTGTGACGTTTTGAAGATAATAAGAAAATGGACTCTGATTGTTATGTGTGACGTTTTGAAGATAATAAGACAATGGACTCTGATTGTTCTGTGTGACGTTTTGAAGACAATAGGACAATTGACTCTGATTGTTCTGTATGACGTTTTGAAGACAATAGGACAATTGACTCTGATTGTTCTGTATGACGTTTTGAAGACAATAGAACAATTGACTCTGATTGTTCTGTATGACGTTTTGAAGATAATAAGACAATGGACTCTGATTGTTCTGTGTGACGTTTTGAAGATAATAAGACAATGGACTCTGATTGTTCTGTGTGACGTTTTGAAGACAATAGGACAATTGACTCTGATTGTTCTGTATGACGTTTTGAAGATAATAAGACAATGGACTCTGATTGTTCTGTGTGACGTTTTGAAGATAATAAGACAATGGTTTCTGATTGTTCTGTGTGACGTTTTGAAGACACTAGGACAATTGACTCTGATTGTTCTGTATGACGTTTTGAAGACAATAGGACAATTGATTCTGATTGTTCTGTATGACGTTTTGAAGATAATAAGACAATGGACTCTGATTGTTATGTGTGACGTTTTGAAGATAATAAGACAATGGACTCTGATTGTTCTGTGTGACGTTTTGAAGACAATAGGACAATTGACTCTGATTGTTCTGTATGACGTTTTGAAGACAATAGGACAATTGACTCTGATTGTTCTGTATGACGTTTTGAAGACAATAGGACAATTGACTCTGATTGTTCTGTATGACGTTTTGAAGACAATAGAACAATTGACTCTGATTGTTCTGTATGACGTTTTGAAGATAATAAGACAATGGACTCTGATTGTTCTGTGTGACGTTTGAAGATAATAAGACAATGGACTCTGATTGTTCTGTGTGACGTTTTGAAGACAATAGGACAATTGACTCTGATTGTTCTGTATGACGTTTTGAAGATAATAAGACAATGGACTCTGATTGTTCTGTGTGACGTTTTGAAGATAATAAGACAATGGTTTCTGATTGTTCTGTGTGACGTTTTGAAGACAATAAGACAATGGACTCTGATTGTTCTGTGGGACGTTTTGAAGACGATAGGACAATTGACTCTGATTGTTCTGTATGACGTTTTGAAGACAATAAGACAATGGACTCTGATTGTTCTGTGTGACGTTTTGAAGACAATAGGACACTTGACTCTGATTGTTCTGTGTGACGTTTTGAAGATAATAAGACAATGGACCCTGATTGTTCTGTGTGACGTTTTGAAGACACTAGGACAATTGACTCTGATTGTTCTGTATGACGTTTTGAAGACAATAGGACAATTGATTCTGATTGTTCTGTATGACGTTTTGAAGATAATAAGACAATGGACTCTGATTGTTATGTGTGACGTTTTGAAGATAATAAGACAATGGACTCTGATTGTTCTGTGTGACGTTTTGAAGACAATAAGACAATGGACTCTGATTGTTCTGTGTGACGTTCTAAAGACAATAGGACAATTGACTCTGATTGTTCTGTGTGACGTTTTGAAGACAATAGGACAATTGACTCTGATTGTTATGTGTGACGTTCTAAAGACAATAAGACAATGGACTCTGATTGTTCTGTGACGTTTTGAAGATAATAAGACAATGGACTCTGATTGTTCTGTGTGACGTTTTGAAGACAATAAGACAATGGACTCTGATTGTTCTGTGTGACGTTTTGAAGACAATAAGACAATGGACTCTGATTGTTCTGTGTGACGTTTTGAAGATAATAAGACAATGGACTCCGATTGTTCTGTATGACGTTTTGAAGATAATAAGACAATGGACTCTGATTGTTCTGTGTGACGTTTTGAAGACAATAAGACAATGGACTCTGATTGTTCTGTGTGACGTTTTGAAGATAATAAGACAATGGACTCTGATTGTTCTGTGTGACGTTCTAAAGACAATAAGACAATGGTTTCTGATTGTTCTGTGTGACGTTTTGAAGATAATAAGACAATGGACTCTGATTGTTCTGTGTGACGTTCTAAAGACAATAAGACAATGGACTCTGATTGTTCTGTGTGACGTTTTGAAGATAATAAGACAATGGACCCTGATTGTTCTGTGTGACGTTTTGAAGATAATAAGACAATGGACTTTGATTGTTCTGTGTGACGTTTTGAAGATAATAAGACAATGGACTCTGATTGTTCTGTGTGACGTTTTGAAGATAATAAGACAATGGACTCTGATTGTTCTGTGTGACGTTTTGAAGATAATAAGACAATGGACTCTGATTGTTCTGTGTGACGTTTTAAAGATAATAAGACAATGGACTCTGATTGTTATGTGTGACGTTATGAAGATAATAAGACAATGGACTCTGATTGTTCTGTGTGACGTTTTGAAGACAATAAGACAATGGACTCTGATTGTTCTGTGTGACGTTCTAAAGACAATAGGACAATTGACTCTGATTGTTCTGTGTGACGTTTTGAAGACAATAGGACAATTGACTCTGATTGTTATGTGTGACGTTCTAAAGACAATAAGACAATGGACTCTGATTGTTCTGTGTGACGTTTTGAAGATAATAAGACAATGGACTCTGATTGTTATGTGTGACGTTTTGAAGATAATAAGACAATGGACTCTGATTGTTCTGTGTGACGTTTTGAAGATAATAAGACAATGGACTCTGATTGTTATGTGTGACGTTATGAAGATAATAAGACAATGGACTCTGATTGTTCTGTGTGACGTTTTGAAGACAATAAGACAATGGACTCTGATTGTTCTGTGTGACGTTCTAAAGACAATAGGACAATTGACTCTGATTGTTCTGTGTGACGTTTTGAAGACAATAGGACAATTGACTCTGATTGTTATGTGTGACGTTCTAAAGACAATAAGACAATGGACTCTGATTGTTATGTGTGACGTTTTGAAGATAATAAGACAATGGACTCTGATTGTTATGTGTGACGTTTTGAAGATAATAAGACAATGGACTCTGATTGTTCTGTGTGACGTTTTGAAGACAATAAGACAATTGACTCTGATTGTTCTGTGTGACGTTTTGAAGATAATAAGACAATGGACTCTGATTGTTCTGTGTGACGTTTTGAAGACAATAAGACAATGGACTCTGATTGTTCTGTGTGACGTTTTGAAGACAATAAGACAATGGACTCTGATTGTTCTGTGTGACGTTTTGAAGATAATAAGACAATGGACTCCGATTGTTCTGTATGACGTTTTGAAGATAATAAGACAATGGACTCTGATTGTTCTGTGTGACGTTTTGAAGACAATAAGACAATGGACTCTGATTGTTCTGTGTGACGTTTTGAAGATAATAAGACAATGGACTCTGATTGTTCTGTGTGACGTTCTAAAGACAATAAGACAATGGTTTCTGATTGTTCTGTGTGACGTTTTGAAGACAATAGGACAATTGACTCTGATTGTTCTGTATGACGTTTTGAAGACAATAGGACAATTGACTCTGATTGTTCTGTATGACGTTTTGAAGACAATAGAACAATTGACTCTGATTGTTCTGTGTGACGTTTTGAAGACAATAGGACAATTGACTCTGATTGTTCTGTATGACGTTTTGAAGACAATAGGACAATTGACTCTGATTGTTCTGTATGACGTTTTGAAGACAATAGAACAATTGACTCTGATTGTTCTGTATGACGTTTTGAAGATAATAAGACAATGGACTCTGATTGTTCTGTGTGACGTTTTGAAGATAATAAGACAATGGACTCTGATTGTTCTGTGTGACGTTTTGAAGACAATAGGACAATTGACTCTGATTGTTCTGTATGACGTTTTGAAGATAATAAGACAATGGACTCTGATTGTTCTGTGTGACGTTTTGAAGATAATAAGACAATGGTTTCTGATTGTTCTGTGTGACGTTTTGAAGACAATAAGACAATGGACTCTGATTGTTCTGTGAAACGTTTTGAAGACAATAGGACAATTGACTCTGATTGTTCTGTATGACGTTTTGAAGACAATAAGACAATGGACTCTGATTGTTCTGCGTGACGTTTTGAAGACAATAGGACACTTGACTCTGATTGTTCTGTGTGACGTTTTGAAGATAATAAGACAATGGACCCTGATTGTTCTGTGTGACGTTTTGAAGACACTAGGACAATTGACTCTGATTGTTCTGTATGACGTTTTGAAGACAATAGGACAATTGATTCTGATTGTTCTGTATGACGTTTTGAAGATAATAAGACAATGGACTCTGATTGTTATGTGTGACGTTTTGAAGATAATAAGACAATGGACTCTGATTGTTCTGTGTGACGTTTTGAAGACAATAGGACAATTGACTCTGATTGTTCTGTATGACGTTTTGAAGACAATAGGACAATTGACTCTGATTGTTCTGTATGACGTTTTGAAGACAATAGGACAATTGACTCTGATTGTTCTGTATGACGTTTTGAAGACAATAGAACAATTGACTCTGATTGTTCTGTATGACGTTTTGAAGATAATAAGACAATGGACTCTGATTGTTCTGTGTGACGTTTGAAGATAATAAGACAATGGACTCTGATTGTTCTGTGTGACGTTTTGAAGACAATAGGACAATTGACTCTGATTGTTCTGTATGACGTTTTGAAGATAATAAGACAATGGACTCTGATTGTTCTGTGTGACGTTTTGAAGATAATAAGACAATGGTTTCTGATTGTTCTGTGTGACGTTTTGAAGACAATAAGACAATGGACTCTGATTGTTCTGTGGGACGTTTTGAAGACGATAGGACAATTGACTCTGATTGTTCTGTATGACGTTTTGAAGACAATAAGACAATGGACTCTGATTGTTCTGTGTGACGTTTTGAAGACAATAGGACACTTGACTCTGATTGTTCTGTGTGACGTTTTGAAGATAATAAGACAATGGACCCTGATTGTTCTGTGTGACGTTTTGAAGACACTAGGACAATTGACTCTGATTGTTCTGTATGACGTTTTGAAGACAATAGGACAATTGATTCTGATTGTTCTGTATGACGTTTTGAAGATAATAAGACAATGGACTCTGATTGTTATGTGTGACGTTTTGAAGATAATAAGACAATGGACTCTGATTGTTCTGTGTGACGTTTTGAAGACAATAAGACAATGGACTCTGATTGTTCTGTGTGACGTTCTAAAGACAATAGGACAATTGACTCTGATTGTTCTGTGTGACGTTTTGAAGACAATAGGACAATTGACTCTGATTGTTATGTGTGACGTTCTAAAGACAATAAGACAATGGACTCTGATTGTTCTGTGACGTTTTGAAGATAATAAGACAATGGACTCTGATTGTTCTGTGTGACGTTTTGAAGACAATAAGACAATGGACTCTGATTGTTCTGTGTGACGTTTTGAAGACAATAAGACAATGGACTCTGATTGTTCTGTGTGACGTTTTGAAGATAATAAGACAATGGACCCGATTGTTCTGTATGACGTTTTGAAGATAATAAGACAATGGACTCTGATTGTTCTGTGTGACGTTTTGAAGACAATAAGACAATGGACTCTGATTGTTCTGTGTGACGTTTTGAAGATAATAAGACAATGGACTCTGATTGTTCTGTGTGACGTTCTAAAGACAATAAGACAATGGTTTCTGATTGTTCTGTGTGACGTTTTGAAGATAATAAGACAATGGACTCTGATTGTTCTGTGTGACGTTCTAAAGACAATAAGACAATGGACTCTGATTGTTCTGTGTGACGTTTTGAAGATAATAAGACAATGGACCCTGATTGTTCTGTGTGACGTTTTGAAGATAATAAGACAATGGACTTTGATTGTTCTGTGTGACGTTTTGAAGATAATAAGACAATGGACTCTGATTGTTCTGTGTGACGTTTTGAAGATAATAAGACAATGGACTCTGATTGTTCTGTGTGACGTTTTGAAGATAATAAGACAATGGACTCTGATTGTTCTGTGTGACGTTTTGAAGATAATAAGACAATGGACTCTGATTGTTATGTGTGACGTTATGAAGATAATAAGACAATGGACTCTGATTGTTCTGTGTGACGTTTTGAAGACAATAAGACAATGGACTCTGATTGTTCTGTGTGACGTTCTAAAGACAATAGGACAATTGACTCTGATTGTTCTGTGTGACGTTTTGAAGACAATAGGACAATTGACTCTGATTGTTATGTGTGACGTTCTAAAGACAATAAGACAATGGACTCTGATTGTTCTGTGTGACGTTTTGAAGATAATAAGACAATGGACTCTGATTGTTATGTGTGACGTTTTGAAGATAATAAGACAATGGACTCTGATTGTTCTGTGTGACGTTTTGAAGATAATAAGACAATGGACTCTGATTGTTATGTGTGACGTTATGAAGATAATAAGACAATGGACTCTGATTGTTCTGTGTGACGTTTTGAAGACAATAAGACAATGGACTCTGATTGTTCTGTGTGACGTTCTAAAGACAATAGGACAATTGACTCTGATTGTTCTGTGTGACGTTTTGAAGACAATAGGACAATTGACTCTGATTGTTATGTGTGACGTTCTAAAGACAATAAGACAATGGACTCTGATTGTTATGTGTGACGTTTTGAAGATAATAAGACAATGGACTCTGATTGTTATGTGTGACGTTTTGAAGATAATAAGACAATGGACTCTGATTGTTCTGTGTGACGTTTTGAAGACAATAAGACAATTGACTCTGATTGTTCTGTATGACGTTTTGAAGACAATAGGACAATTGATTCTGATTGTTCTGTATGACGTTTTGAAGATAATAAGACAATGGACTCTGATTGTTATGTGTGACGTTTTGAAGATAATAAGACAATGGACTCCGATTGTTCTGTATGACGTTTTGAAGATAATAAGACAATGGACTCTGATTGTTCTGTGTGACGTTTTGAAGACAATAAGACAATGGACTCTGATTGTTCTGTGTGACGTTTTGAAGATAATAAGACAATGGACTCCGATTGTTCTGTATGACGTTTTGAAGATAATAAGACAATGGACTCTGATTGTTCTGTGTGACGTTTTGAAGACAATAAGACAATGGACTCTGATTGTTCTGTGTGACGTTTTGAAGATAATAAGACAATGGACTCTGATTGTTCTGTGTGACGTTTTGAAGACAATAAGACAATGGACTCTGATTGTTCTGTGTGACGTTTTGAAGACAATAAGACAATGGACTCTGATTGTTCTGTGTGACGTTTTGAAGATAATAAGACAATGGACCTGATTGTTCTGTATGACGTTTTGAAGATAATAAGACAATGGACTCTGATTGTTCTGTGTGACGTTTTGAAGACAATAAGACAATGGACTCTGATTGTTCTGTGTGACGTTTTGAAGATAATAAGACAATGGACTCTGATTGTTCTGTGTGACGTTCTAAAGACAATAAGACAATGGTTTCTGATTGTTCTGTGTGACGTTTTGAAGATAATAAGACAATGGACTCTGATTGTTCTGTGTGACGTTTTAAAGACAATAAGACAATGGACTCTGATTGTTCTGTGTGACGTTTTGAAGATAATATGACAATGGACCCTGATTGTTCTGTGTGACGTTTTGAAGATAATAAGACAATGGACTCTGATTGTTCTGTGTGACGTTTTGAAGATAATAAGACAATGGACTCTGATTGTTATGTGTGACGTTATGAAGATAATAAGACAATGGACTCTGATTGTTCTGTGTGACGTTTTGAAGACAATAAGACAATGGACTCTGATTGTTCTGTGTGACGTTCTAAAGACAATAGGACAATTGACTCTGATTGTTCTGTGTGACGTTTTGAAGACAATAGGACAATTGACTCTGATTGTTATGTGTGACGTTCTAAAGACAATAAGACAATGGACTCTGATTGTTATGTGTGACGTTTTGAAGATAATAAGACAATGGACTCTGATTGTTATGTGTGACGTTTTGAAGATAATAAGACAATGGACTCCGATTGTTCTGTATGACGTTTTGAAGATAATAAGACAATGGACTCTGATTGTTCTGTATGACGTTTTGAAGACAATAGGACAATTGATTCTGATTGTTCTGTATGACGTTTTGAAGATAATAAGACAATGGACTCTGATTGTTATGTGTGACGTTTTGAAGATAATAAGACAATGGACTCCGATTGTTCTGTATGACGTTTTGAAGATAATAAGACAATGGACTCTGATTGTTCTGTGTGACGTTTTGAAGACAATAAGACAATGGACTCTGATTGTTCTGTGTGACGTTTTGAAGATAATAAGACAATGGACTCCGATTGTTCTGTATGACGTTTTGAAGATAATAAGACAATGGACTCTGATTGTTCTGTGTGACGTTTTGAAGACAATAAGACAATGGACTCTGATTGTTCTGTGTGACGTTTTGAAGATAATAAGACAATGGACTCTGATTGTTCTGTGTGACGTTTTGAAGACAATAAGACAATGGACTCTGATTGTTCTGTGTGACGTTCTAAAGACAATAGGACAATTGACTCTGATTGTTCTGTGTGACGTTTTGAAGACAATAGGACAATTGACTCTGATTGTTATGTGTGACGTTCTAAAGACAATAAGACAATGGACTCTGATTGTTATGTGTGACGTTTTGAAGATAATAAGACAATGGACTCTGATTGTTATGTGTGACGTTTTGAAGATAATAAGACAATGGACTCTGATTGTTCTGTATGACGTTTTGAAGATAATAAGACAATGGACTCTGATTGTTCTGTATGACGTTTTGAAGACAATAGGACAATTGATTCTGATTGTTCTGTATGACGTTTTGAAGATAATAAGACAATGGACTCTGATTGTTATGTGTGACGTTTTGAAGATAATAAGACAATGGACTCCGATTGTTCTGTATGACGTTTTGAAGATAATAAGACAATGGACTCTGATTGTTCTGTGTGACGTTTTGAAGACAATAAGACAATGGACTCTGATTGTTCTGTGTGACGTTTTGAAGATAATAAGACAATGGACCTGATTGTTCTGTATGACGTTTTGAAGATAATAAGACAATGGACTCTGATTGTTCTGTGTGACGTTTTGAAGACAATAAGACAATGGACTCTGATTGTTCTGTGTGACGTTTTGAAGATAATAAGACAATGGACTCTGATTGTTCTGTGTGACGTTTTGAAGACAATAAGACAATGGACTCTGATTGTTCTGTGTGACGTTTTGAAGATAATAAGACAATGGACCTGATTGTTCTGTATGACGTTTTGAAGATAATAAGACAATGGACTCTGATTGTTCTGTGTGACGTTTTGAAGACAATAAGACAATGGACTCTGATTTTTCTGTGTGACGTTTTGAAGATAATAAGACAATGGACTCTGATTGTTCTGTGTGACGTTCTAAAGACAATAAGACAATGGTTTCTGATTGTTCTGTGTGACGTTTTGAAGATAATAAGACAATGGACTCTGATTGTTCTGTGTGACGTTCTAAAGACAATAAGACAATGGACTCTGATTGTTCTGTGTGACGTTTTGAAGATAATAAGACAATGGACCCTGATTGTTCTGTGTGACGTTTTGAAGATAATAAGACAATGGACTTTGATTGTTCTGTGTGACGTTTTGAAGATAATAAGACAATGGACTCTGATTGTTCTGTGTGACGTTTTGAAGATAATAAGACAATGGACTCTGATTGTTCTGTGTGACGTTTTGAAGATAATAAGACAATGGACTCTGATTGTTCTGTGTGACGTTTTGAAGATAATAAGACAATGGACTCTGATTGTTATGTGTGACGTTATGAAGATAATAAGACAATGGACTCTGATTGTTCTGTGTGACGTTTTGAAGACAATAAGACAATGGACTCTGATTGTTCTGTGTGACGTTCTAAAGACAATAGGACAATTGACTCTGATTGTTCTGTGTGACGTTTTGAAGACAATAGGACAATTGACTCTGATTGTTATGTGTGACGTTCTAAAGACAATAAGACAATGGACTCTGATTGTTCTGTGTGACGTTTTGAAGATAATAAGACAATGGACTCTGATTGTTATGTGTGACGTTTTGAAGATAATAAGACAATGGACTCTGATTGTTCTGTGTGACGTTTTGAAGACAATAGGACAATTGACTCTGATTGTTCTGTATGACGTTTTGAAGACAATAGGACAATTGACTCTGATTGTTCTGTATGACGTTTTGAAGACAATAGAACAATTGACTCTGATTATTCTGTATGACGTTTTGAAGATAATAAGACAATGGACTCTGATTGTTCTGTGTGACGTTTTGAAGATAATAAGACAATGGACTCTGATTGTTCTGTGTGACGTTTTGAAGACAATAGGACAATTGACTCTGATTGTTCTGTATGACGTTTTGAAGATAATAAGACAATGGACTCTGATTGTTCTGTGTGACGTTTTGAAGATAATAAGACAATGGTTTCTGATTGTTCTGTGTGACGTTTTGAAGACAATAAGACAATGGACTCTGATTGTTCTGTGTGGACGTTTTGAAGACAATAGGACAATTGACTCTGATTGTTCTGTATGACGTTTTGAAGACAATAAGACAATGGACTCTGATTGTTCTGTGTGACGTTTTGAAGACAATAGGACACTTGACTCTGATTGTTCTGTGTGACGTTTTGAAGATAATAAGACAATGGACCCTGATTGTTCTGTGTGACGTTTTGAAGACACTAGGACAATTGACTCTGATTGTTCTGTATGACGTTTTGAAGACAATAGGACAATTGATTCTGATTGTTCTGTATGACGTTTTGAAGATAATAAGACAATGGACTCTGATTGTTATGTGTGACGTTTTGAAGATAATAAGACAATGGACTCTGATTGTTCTGTGTGACGTTTTGAAGACAATAAGACAATGGACTCTGATTGTTCTGTGTGACGTTCTAAAGACAATAGGACAATTGACTCTGATTGTTCTGTGTGACGTTTTGAAGACAATAGGACAATTGACTCTGATTGTTATGTGTGACGTTCTAAAGACAATAAGACAATGGACTCTGATTGTTCTGTGACGTTTTGAAGATAATAAGACAATGGACTCTGATTGTTCTGTGTGACGTTTTGAAGACAATAAGACAATGGACTCTGATTGTTCTGTGTGACGTTTTGAAGACAATAAGACAATGGACTCTGATTGTTCTGTGTGACGTTTTGAAGATAATAAGACAATGGACTCCGATTGTTCTGTATGACGTTTTGAAGATAATAAGACAATGGACTCTGATTGTTCTGTGTGACGTTTTGAAGACAATAAGACAATGGACTCTGATTGTTCTGTGTGACGTTTTGAAGATAATAAGACAATGGACCCTGATTGTTCTGTGTGACGTTCTAAAGACAATAGGACAATTGACTCTGATTGTTCTGTATGACGTTTTGAAGACAATAGGACAATTGACTCTGATTGTTCTGTATGACGTTTTGAAGACAATAGGACAATTGACTCTGATTGTTCTGTATGACGTTTTGAAGATAATAAGACAATGGACTCTGATTGTTATGTGTGACGTTTTGAAGACAATAGGACAATTGACTCTGATTGTTATGTGTGACGTTCTAAAGACAATAAGACAATGGACTCTGATTGTTCTGTGACGTTTTGAAGATAATAAGACAATGGACTCTGATTGTTCTGTGTGACGTTTTGAAGATAATAAGACAATGGACTCTGATTGTTCTGTGTGACGTTCTGAAGACAATGGACTCCGATTGCTCTGTGTGACGTTCTGAAGACCATAAGGCGCGAACACACAAGTTCCATTTTAAAAATAAAGAGAGGCTCCTCTTTAAGAAAACATTTTTAACAGATGGATTGGTTCATTAAATTAATATACAGTCCAGAATGTGTTGCACCGTCCTTATTATAAGATCTCGTATATCGCTGATTTAAACATTTAACGCGCAGATAGACTCATTGCTTTGCGCCATAAAACACCACACCGAACATTTCACACCAGTTGTCCATTGTGAATATTCTATTACCACGGACCCTCTCTCCTACACCAGGTCAACGTCCACTTAATCTCTTCTTCCTCAAGTAAACATTCTCTATGTCCTTATGGTTTCTAATAAAGACGGTTGACAAAACAGAAAACATTTTATTTATAAGTTCGAAACAAATTATCCCTTCATCATTATTCAGAAACGTTAGAACTTGTAATTAAAATGTTCTATCGGCCGTCTTTATTACCAAACTTCTTACAGCTATAATGTCCAATTAAATCTGTACCTGTCCCTTCCACATGCCTGTTTCCACAGTTTTCTTCAGTCGTCTAGTATGATTTCTGCTTTCCTAGTGTGCAAGTTCACTGGCCTATATCATTCAGAGATCTCAGCAGGTCGCTGAAAGGTTACATCTAACCAGTTATTATTATTATTATTTTTTGGTTCAAGGATAAATACTAACGTACGTAAAACTTTGTTAAATAACGTAACAGTACGACCACGGTACTAATGTTTATTTATCTCTAAGCAAATTACTTCATAAACAGCAACAAAACATGATATAAAGATTGTACTTATGTCACGTGAAGGATTGAAAATTACTAACAGTTTCGGTAGTAGAATTTTCCAAGGGAAGGACTTAATTAGTAGAATGAAACTATGCTCCACGGAGTTCTCTCATAGTTTCGTTTCTAAACAGGCCCCGGCATGGCCAGGTGGTTAAGGCATCGACTCGTAATCTGAGTATCGCGAGTTCGAATCTCCGTCACATCAAACATGCCCTTTTCGGCCGTGGGAGCTTTATAATGTGAGAGTTAATCCCACTATTCGTTGGTAAAACAGTAGCCCAAGAGTTGGCGGTGGGTGGTGATGACTAGCGGCCTTCCCTCTAGTCTTGCACTGATAAATTAGGGACGGCTAGCGAGTAGCTTTGCGCGAAATTCAAAACAAACAAACAAACTGTTGGTAAAAATAGTTCAAGAATTGGTGGAGGATAGTGATACTATCTGCCTTCCTCTCTAGTCTTAAACTGCAAAATTAGGGACACATAGCCCTCGTGCAGCTTTGCGCGAAATTAAAAACAAAAGTTTCTAAACATACTTAAAAGAACGTATATAAAAATGCTAAATAGATAAATCTTGTTACAAGTTATTTCTCTTATCTTTAACACGATATTCTTTTAATGTTCCAACTGAATCAGAAATAGCAGAATAATTCAACATATTATTACAGTCCGTTTCGAAATGTCGATGTAGCATTCCAAATTTCGAATTTCATCAATATTGTTGACAGTGCAATGGATTAATGTAATGGATCCTTATTTGGCAAAATAAGAAAGAAAAAAAACAACAGTATTATTAGTTGTTTCTTTAGGTGATGTGAATGTAAAAACATTATTCTCAATGCGTTTCTAGTAACCTCCCCTTTTAGCCGAAGCAGTTTTTAGATAGAAGAATATATAATCACACATCGACGAAAGACTTGTGATAATTATACAAAAATTAGATTTGTCTTCGAACTTCGCACGAAGCGACTCCTTATTAGCCGTTCTAAATATAGGTAATAAACAACAGGGAAGGCACACACACACACACACCACCACCAATTCTGGAGTTACTCTTTAAGTACAATATGATTAACCATTACATTATAGCATCCTCACGACTAAAAGGACGAACAGGTTTAGTTTTGTCTTGAATTCCGCGCAAAACTAGACGAGGGCTATCTGCGCTAGCCGTCCCTAATTTAGCATTGTAAGACTAGAGGGAAGGCAGCTAGTCATCACCACCCACCGACAACTCTTGGGCTACTCTTTTACCAACGAATAGTGGGATTAACCGTCACATTATACACCCCCACGGCTGGGAGGGCGAGCATGTTTAGCGAGACGCGGGCGCGAACCCGCGACCCTCGGATTACGAGTCGCACGCCTTACGCGCTAGGCCATGCCGGGCCCATTAATCTTCACACAGCTTAAGAAAATTTATTCACGAATTATAAAATACAGTACGGGTTACATTCGTATAATTTAAACTCTAAAAGGAGTTCATTATTTGACGATTAATAATTATAAGTTTGATTCTAAAGGGCAATACTATTGTGAAACACTTAATCAAAGTTAAGTTCTCATAAGAACAAACTCTGTGTTCAAACCTTTGTTCAATAAAAAAAAAACCCAACCACAACTGTACAATGTAAACATTTCAATCAAACTTTAATCAATTATAATTCACATTTACATTACTGGCTAAACACGCTGAACATTAGAGATAAATAACTACAGTCAGTAAAGATAAAATGTTTAGATGTAAGGATTTTCTTCAAAATTCACAGTCAGATCTTAACGTACACTCTACTGATAATATAACTTACTAAACAACCACGACTTATTATACAATTTACATGGCAGCCCAGAACAAAAACGTTTTGAATTAATGAAATATAAAATTAAATATTTTCATTCCGGTACTTCAAAGTTAAAATCATAAAAACAGATCACACAAAAATTGTAAAAACAATGAGAAAATTACGAATAACTATTATCTACAAGTTTCACAAGCTTGTAGGTGCGAAAAAATATTCTTCAAAAGGAATAAAGCTGTTGGACAATACGAGCATTTGCGTCATCTAGTGGTTGAAACCAAAACTAGAACTTATAATACGTTAATACATAATACAAGTTCAAAAGTTACGTTTGGACAGTATTTCTTCACAACAAAATATGTTGTTTAACGCACAATCAGTTAGTGACGGCATGATCTAACGAGTTCGTAACTTTCGCGATCCAGTCTAGGTAACTCGCTACGCGCGAGTACACACCAGGATATCCTTCCTCGGCACACTTGTGCCCGAACGACACAACTCCTACTACTATCCACCTAGTGTTGTTCACTAGCATCAACGGTCCACCAGAATCGCCCTGCGTTGGAAAGAAAAAAGTTGTTACGTAGGAATAAACTTGTTTGTAGTTAAGATCAAAGCTACCCGAGGAGCTATCTTCGCTCTACCCACTATGGTTATCAAAACTTTAATGAATATGCAAAGGATTTAGAGTTTATCTAGAGAATTTATATCACACGCATACATAAACAACACACACACACCAAAATGGCCCGGCTTTACCAGATGGTTAAGACACTCGACTCGTAATCTGAGGATTGCGGGTTCGAATCCCCGTCACACCAAATATATTCGCCCTTTAAGTCGTGTCGGCGTCATAATGCGTCTGTCAATCTCATTATTCGTTGGTAAAAGAATAGCCCAAGAGTTGGCGGTGAGTGATGATGACTAGTTCCCTTCCCTTTAATCTTACATTGCAAAATTAAAGATGCTAGCACTGATAGCCCTCGTGCAGCTTTGCGCGAAATTCAAACCAATACACACTAAACGTTTATAAATATCAACGGTATATAAATTCTCCATACAATAAGTATTATTCTGGAAAACTTCTTAAAACAAGAATATTCGCAGTTTGTTTTAACAATTTTCTAACCATACGTTTCTATATACAAGGTTTAACAAAGAAATATATTATCCTTTCCCTACCTAGCTGGTTGTTGCTCATACTCGGTCACTTTTGTTAGTTAATGTGGGCTTATAATACAGTTCCACATAATTTCGACCACTGGTCAATAAATTACAATTCTAAGTATTCTTTGCTTGGATTCTTCTTTTTGTTCTTTTAGATATTATTTTAAACGCAGCGTTTATTAATATAATTTATATTCCCTTCCAAACAAATAGATACTTTATCCTGTTAACACAAAAGTTATTTCCAACAATGTGGTTGTACTCTAACTTCAAAAGCTGGCTTACTAAATAATTCAGAAAATCAATTTTATAAAAATTATTATTAAGTGAATTATTTAGACCTTGAATCACATTACAAGATAGGATTCTCCAAAAATTAGATTTAAAAGCGTTAAACGAATCGATAAATGTAATGTAGGCTTAACTCACATTAAGCCTATTTCACACTCGTTAACGGCGTTTAATTTGCAAGTACGTGAGTAGCTAATTCAAACCGAATTTATGGCGCATCGTTAAATAATTCTGATTAACCAAGTGAACTAAATAAAGAAGGCACCAGGTATCCCAGAAATAACTTTAAACGAACGTTGGGTTTGGAGCATGTTTACGAAACATTTTCCATTAACTGTGCCTACTAAAGTACATTTAAAATGCATAAACTACACATTTGTAGGCCTTTTCAAGGTAACCAATAACTGTTCGCCTTAACTATATTTACAGTTAAAACACTTACTTGGCAAGCGTCTTTCCCTCCTTCTTCCAATCCAGCACAAAGGAAGTTATTCGTTATCCCATTTTTTAGTGAAGGGGTGTTGAGTTTCTCATAGGCTTGATCACATTTATCAACTGGAACAACTGGGATGCTTACCTCACGTAGAACTTGGCTCCGTGGACCGGCTGTGCGAAATTACAATTGTGTTAAAAATAATTAAAATGAAAAAAAACGATTACATCTTTAATTACAACTCTTAGAGCTAAAATTAAGATAAAACATTTGCCAAGCATTTGAACGAAAAGTTACATCCTTATACTTAAGACATTAGTACAAGGCCTATATTTTATAACACTATTATATTAATATAGGCCATTAGAGATTTAAAGTATACCAACAGTATTCCAGTCACATTATATTTGCCTTGCCCAATGCCGACAAAGCGTTTCTCTGAATCCAAATCTCATTAGACCGGTTAGTATAGAACATACATTAGTGGTCGAAACACTACATTGAGCTACTTGTTATTTACCTATTGGGCCCGGCATGGCCAAGCGTGTTAAGGTGTTCGACTAGTAATCCGAGGGTCGCGGGTTCGAATCCCCGTAACACCAAATATGCTCACCCTTTCAACTGTGGGGAGTTATAATGTGACGGTCAATCCCACTATTCGTTGGTAAAAGAGTAGCCCAAGAGTTGGCGGTGGATGGTGATGACTAGCTGCCTTCCTTCTAGTCTTACACTGCTAAATTAGGGACGGCTAGCGCAGATAGCCCTCGAGTAGCTTTGCGCGAAATTCAAAAACAAACAAACAAACCGGATGTTTGGCACAGATAGCCTAGCTGCTTTGTGCCAAAAAACACTAAACCAACCAACCCGCCCTGGATATTTCATTTCGGATGACCAAAATCATCCGACAGAAATAATACAGAAATGGCCACTCGATAATCAATAAATCCACTTTCAACAAACAACGCGATAAATTATGAAAATACGAGAAAAGAGTGTAGCCGGTGTAACAAAAAAGATAAGTGTCATGAACTGCACAGGTCTTCGACCGAAACCTTGACCTCTTATCTCTCTTTCAGTGCGGTGATCTCAGCAGATAGCCAGATGTGGCTTTACTATAAGAACCCACACACACCCTTTGACATTTTTTGTTGTAACTGTTCAGGGTGTGGGATACTGAGTAATGGTAGGTCTTACTTCTGTTACTTAATATAAATAACACAAACAAACTCTCACTTTTCACGTGAGACTTAGACAGCTCCACCAGCAATTAGTAGAATTAACTAATATTTTGTCGTTCATTTCGTACGTTACTAGAGATACTGTAATATACAATGTCATGCACTAAGAAGTAACAGTGTCCAGTGGTCAGGGCGCTGGACTAGAGGTATCGAAACCTGGCGTTGAACACATGGGCGTCCGAAAAGGGCAATATGACTAAATGATATCAAAGCTACAACGAGGGAAACAATTGCGGGCGCCCATAGCTGAAGAAACTGGCAATTACATTTTTTGAGGGCGTCACCATCTATCTCACTATTCAATGACACAAAGTAGCCAATGTGACGGCAATGGGCGATGGCGGCTGGTTGTCGTTCATGTGGTCAGTATTTTAAAATTAGGAAGCCATAGTTTTACCATAAATGAAGAGAAAGAGGAGATTTGAATAAAAATTGATAAAAGGGAACGTTGTGTATAAGTCCTATCGGTAAGTAAGTTTACTACAGTGTTACCATCATCTGCTTCCTTTTAAAGTTATTTGGACTTACAGAAATCCAGATCGCCCCATCCCGCTGCAGTCACAATTCTGTCTTTTTAATGGATCCGTTACTGTCTCTGGATCAGGGAGACAAATAGGATTGACCAAGTCCGTAAAGTTCAGTTCCTCTTTTAACTCGATTATGGCTATATCATTGTAGTTCTCCTTTTCTACATAATGAGGATGGATAATCACGTCTTTCACTGGATACTCTTGACCCCTCTTTATGTAGTGGCCTCCCACACGGACAGCTAAGCGAGTTGGGGTCAACCTATGTGGATGAGAAAGATAAACATTACAGTGAATGTAGATACGCTACAGCAAATTTATAACGTTTAAGGAAAAAGACAGTTATTTAAATATAATATTAATATACAGTCGCTTTAAAAATGAAATAGGTGTAGATTCTAGGTAGTTAATGTAACTGGTTGAATTATGGCCAAGAGGAGCGACACTTAAAAATAATTACTCTTTTATTAGTGTAATTCAAACACTAAGCTGTTCATATAAAAAATGGCAATTAGTTTGTTTCTTAGCTAGTATACAATGTAGTGATATGATTTTGTGGTTTAAGTACTGGGGGGGGGGGTAGAAATGGAGGAATAGTTTATTAAAAGGCTCCAAATAATCAAATATCATGTTGGATCTTAGACGACCCACACAAAGAACATTATTGGCTGTTGGTTTGGGGGGGGGACATCGAGAAGGGGAAGAAATCAGACAATGCAGATTCGAAACGAAGCACCCGACCACTGATTACTTATTTTTCTATCATTTTAGGGCAAATAAATCTCTAAATTAATTTCAAAAAGATAAGAAAATTGTTATAATAGGCGTAATTCTCATGTCTTACGAAGAGTATACTTAACTATTGTTTTATCAAAATTACACATTTCATAATAATAAAATGAGTTTGTTTCAAAATGTAACTTAAAGCACACAGGAAAAAAAAAACAACCGAATACAGAACAGAAACGTAACATTATGACAATAAGAGGCCCGGCATGGACAGGTGGGTTAGGGCGTTCGACTCGTAATCTGAGGGGCGTGGGTTGGAATCCCGGCGCGCCAAACATTCTCGCCCTTTCAGCCGTAGGGGCGTTATAATGTGACGGTCAATCCCACTATTCGTTGGTAAAAGAGTTGGCGATGGGTGGTGATGACCAGCTGCCTTCCCTCTTGTCTTACACTGCTAAATTAGGGACGGCTAGCGCAAATAGCTTTCGAGTAGCTTTGCGCGAAATTCAAAAACATAACAAAACAATGACAATAAGTAGGAGCAGATAGCCTAGTTGCTTTGCGCCATAAAACACCAAACCAACCAACAATAAGAAATTAAACAGAATAACAATAAAATGTGAGTGACTTACTTTCGACCTCCGATAAGGAAGGCGTGGGCAGCTGACAAAATGTACTTGTTACTGATTATGCTACCAGCACAGTGGAATCTGCCAATGCCAAAGTTTTTCACAAAAACAGCTGCCTATGAAAATGTCAAAACGTAAGTTAATTAATGAAAAATTATCTTAACTTAAGATTAGGCTTACACACTGCCAGTAATTTGACTTCAGGCCACTACTTGTTCAACTGTTAAATTACCCTGCGTTTTGTTAATATTACAAAATATAATAACAGTAAACGAATAGAACATTATTAAAATAAATAATTTTCGTACTTTTTTAACGTGTATTATTTTCACGTGAGAACTTGATAATACCGTATAATAGATGTAACAATCAGTCGTGCACTGTAGCAGGTTTAAATATACTATTTTAAAAGTTAGTGAAATATAATTATAACCGACATTTATAGAATTAAAGTATTTCATAATTTGTTAATGTGCCTCAGCCTCATTTCACTTGAAGAGCAACACTTGCTGTTAAAAGTGGTTCACATTCTCCCTGCACTGATTCCAATTGTAATATTTATTTATTAAAATTCAAGGCTTGAAACATAAAAGAGCGACTCACCATCCAAGGCCACGCGCCAATTTTGGCTTCTACGCCTCCAGCAATAATTCCTCTCCCACCTGTTGAATTTTGAGGAGTAGATATCGGAGGAAGTATTGGTGATCCAGAGCGTCCAACAGTTGTAATATCTATTTTGACTTTTCTTTTCCACAACCTGTTGAACCAACAAACAGAGTACAAAGTTAGTGCTTAATTTGGTTTGAATTTCGCGCAAAGCTACACGAGGGCTATCTGCGCTAGCTGTCCCTAATTTAGCAGTGTAAGACAAGAATGAAAGCAGCTAGTCATCACCACCCACCGCCAATTCCTGGGCTACTCGTTTACTAATGAATAGTGGAATTGATCGTAACATTATAACGTCTCCACGGCTGAAAGTTAGGAGTAGAAAAACAACCGACATTCAAACCTTTTTTTATGTGTGGATTTTTGACAAAGAATTTCTCAGGCCCGTTTTCGTTTATTAAAATATGTAACAAATACCGTTAACTGAAAGTAATATTAGCAAGAAAGAATGTAACGTCATCTATTACACACAATAGGTGAAAACTAAACGTTGACCCCTTGGCTATAAGTCTGGCCTAATAATAACTTAAGAAGTTGTAGGCTTGGCTCAAAAGTTTAAATTAGTCTTAAGTCATAGAACAATGAAACAATGCAAAATGAAATTACGCAGGCGAAAACAACAAATAAATATATTTCGTGTGTCATATTAATACTCAATAGTCAAGTGAAATAAACCAGACACAAAAGTAATGCATGCGTTATAAACAGTGAATTCAAACCTATGACTACTGATATTTTTAATAAGCCTAAATAAAAATATTTTGACTGATTTAAATATCTTGGCACTACTTTTATGCGGATTAACACCTTATCGCATATAAAGGCTTATTTAGAGTCTGAAAACTGGTAGTTACAGTGGACTTAATGTGTAGTGGTTGGGAGTTATACCAGTTAGTTTAGGTAACTTGATTGGAGCCTTTTATTACTAGTATAAAGTGGGTACTGTGCTACTAATTAGGGCCTTGCCGCCATAAAGTAGGCTACAATGCCAGCTTCAGTTGGTAAGTATCTTACCGCGAATGGTAGTACCTTATTATTACTCCTTTCCTTAGAAGGCAGTCGCCTACCTACAACTGTCTGCAGGCAGTGAAGGTTGATATAGACGTGGAACATTGTGGGTTTGAGAACACACATATCACGTACCTAATTTCTATTTGTTTTTATTATTTAAGAATTTTTTCATGCGATATTGGCGAATGGAGGTTAAAACTGATAGATGGTGTATCCCCATCGCAATGTGGGTCTTACTTCGAGAGTCACCTCCAAACCCTAGGATACATTTTTACACGCCCCGTTACAACATGTGGGCCGGGAATCCTTTTGATTTGTGTAGAGCTTCTGATTTTTTGTTTAGGCTTGTTTTCGTTCATTAAAATATATAACAACATATACTGTTAAATGCTATATTAGCAAAATATTAGTAATATTAGTAAAATAGAATGTAACGCCATCTATAAAACACACAAATTACATGTCGTATATTGCGAATTGTATTTTATTTCTTTATAACAACGTGTTACTTCAGTAAAGAAAGAAACTTCATAAATGATTACAGGTCCAGGTTATTCTTGTATACCGACTTACTTTGCAGTAGACTAGTTTCGCCGAATTCACGTCTCATCAGTACTGTGTGTGGGATAACAAAGTAAACAAATACATTAGGACTTACACAAGCCTAAAAGACTTGCTGCTTTGGTTAATCACGAAATATTTTAGTTAGAAATTAAACGCTAATTATTATTCAACGTCATTATGAGTCACGTACCTGATATATGTAATATTGGAAGCTTTGATTCTTACGTACCTGATATATGTAATCTTGGAAGCTTTGTTTCTTACGTACCTGATATATGTAATCTTGGAAGCTTTGATTCTTACGTACCTGATATATGTAATCTTGGAAGCTTTGGTTCTTACGTACCTGATATATGTAATCTTGGAAGCTTTGGTTCTTACGTACCTGAAATATGTAATCTTGGAAGCTTTGGTTCTTATGTACCTGATATATGTAATCTTGGAAGCTTTGGTTCTTTTGTAGATATTACAGTTACAGCTGTTGTGGTTACAGGTGGTGGTGCTATTGCATCAGGACAGCAGACAATAGGCTGAAATCGACCATTCCAAGAGCAAACGACAGGAAAACTGTCCTTCAACGTAGCCAAGACACTAGGACAGTCTATGAGGGATTTGCAGGATCCTTTCAATCCCCCTCTTGCTGTACACTCATTGTCGTTCCGTGTCTTGGGGAAGAGGACCCCCACTGTAAAGTAATGAAACGTTACTAATACGAGACGAAGGTTCCTCGCTACATGTAGTTGTTTAAAAATATATAAAAACTGATGAACATTAATTTCTCCAAACTCTTATGATCCTAAATAATGTATCATCGTAATAAATCTTGGCCACTGTTTCCCAAGCGTCACAAGATCTTGGTCACAAAGCTACGAGATATTTATCCAAGTTTGGTCCATGGTATCTTAAGATTTTGGTCACAGTGCTTTAATGTGGAGTTTACAGTGTTCCAAAAGGTTTGATCCAAATGTCCAACTTAAGTCAACGATGCTAAAATATTGGTTACGTTGTCCCAAGTGTAAAGCCTGCAGTGTCCTAGAGATCTCGTTTGAACTAAAACTAAACTAACGTGGCAGGGGTTCAGTTTAGAGAGAGAGAAATCAGAAGAGTTCTCTCTCCAACTGGGGTGTTCAGGAACTTTGTAGTTCCTCTTCGTCCCCTTAAGTGAGAAATGTTTTAAAATATCCATGGAATTTTTACTTTATTTTTAACATTTCAAAAATATTTGTGAGTGAGAGGAAGGACGGGAGAACTGGACGAAAGCAGCGAAAGTGAAGTGAGCCAGACCTTGGCTCGAGGATGGAGAACCCTGGCGGCTGGCGAATTGGTTTTTAAAATTTACTGTAATTGATTAGATACCCTTGACTGGGTAAACGGCCCTTTTCAGAATGAGGCTGGGACCTACAGGTCCGATGCCAGAGATTTTGCTGTGGGGGGAAACGGGAGTACCCCGAGAAAACCCACTTTCACGGCCTGGGCGCCGAATAATCTACCCAGACCGTGCCCGGAAGTAGCTAGGAAGAAAAAACAACAAAAACTGATGAACTATGTTGGTGGTATACTTGGAAACTGTTAGCTGCAGTCTTGTAGATCGGGTGGTAACTTCATCATGAACTTGTTTCCACACTTGAAGCCCATTGGTGCAACTGAGAAACGTGGTCTTGCTGGTGGAACTACTGGCTGTTCTTCGGTGAGTTGTTCTTCGCTGGTCTGTGATGCTTTGTTTCTTCTCGAGATTTTGGTTTGAGTTTTCTGCGCGGAGGTAGATTGTTTTTCAGTTTGTGCTGTCGCGTCGATGGTTATCTTCGTAATGGTTTGAGTCTGGCTGGTTGTTAAATTCTGTGGAACTAGGATTGAAGTCTGGCAGAAACTGTCCTTTTTTTTTCTTGAACTACTGGAACTTGGCGTGTTGCTAACAATGGGTGTTGTCGTCTTCTGAGTTGGGTTGTCTGAATCCGTCTTCATGTTACTTTTAATACGGTCTTGACTCGGCGGTATTTTGGTATTTTCCTGTTGGAAGATTTCCGTTGGTTGTTTGCGATATCTGGGTGCTTGGTTTGAACCATTCTTGAGTGGTCGTCGATGTGGGTGTTCGGCTCTAAAATGAAATATATGATAATAGCAGCCATCTCGTAAAATACAGTCGGCACTGTACTTCGATGTTGTCACTATCTTCATGAAGTGTGTGGGATGATTACTGTTCTTAGAATAAATTCGATGAACTGCGTATACCTTGGCCTGTATTTGTGCATGTATTAGCTCTTATACTATCGGTCTCGTGGACGTATTTAGCCTTAGGTGGAGTTTACCACCCACTTAGGGCTGCACTCTCAAGCAACCCGACTCCAGAGAAGCGACCTCCGCCAACGGCACCGGCAACTATGGGCCTTGCACCCGCTACGGGGTCGCCGCCGATCGTAAGCACCTCCTCGCGGAAGCTTCGCCAGACCAACGCCGCCAACCTTACACAAACCACGCGCTGGGTGGTTAGTCTCGGGTCTACGACTGCCGACGAGATGCCGCTCCACGTTTTACGGGAAGGCATGGCCAGGCCCGCACAGGGCCTACAGTAACCTCGGTTGGGTGGCGCGTCCGTTCGGACGGGCTGGCTGTAACGCCATCGACGGAACGTGCAGCTCCGACATATTTTTTTTTTTTTTTTTTGTATTACGAGGAAAGCTAACTGAGGGCTATCTGCGCCAGCCGTCCCTAATTTAGCAGTGTAACACTAAAGGGAAGGCAGATAGTCATCCCCACCCACCGCGAAATCTTGGGCTACTCTTTTACCAAAGAATAGAGGGATTGACCGTACCATCATGGTACCTCCACGTTTGTTTGCGTTTGTTTGTTTATATTGAATTTCGCGCAAAGCTACACGAGGGTTATGTGCGATAGCCGTCCCTCATTTTGCAGTGTAAGATAGAGAACTAATCATCATCGCCAACTCTTAGACTACTCTTTTAACAACAAATAGTGGGATTGACCGTCACATTATAACGCCCCCACGGCTAAAAGGGCGAGCATGTTTGGTGTGACGGGGATTCGAACTCGCGACCCCCGGATTACGAGTCGAGTGCCTTAACCACCTGGGGCCACGGCGGGCCCCCTAAATATCTTGATTAGTGTCCAAGTTTGGTCAATAGAGTATTGTAACAGCTATGTGATAACGTCAAGTGAATCTTACTTAGCTCGTCGAAGGCCTTGAGAGGATAAAGTTAAAGGATTCGTGTGAATACATACTGCATTAATTTTGTTGAATAAAAAAAATTCCTTTAATACTTGTAACTACTACAGCCCTCACACGGTATGAAACGATTACTCATAAATATTAAAACTTATGTTGTAGATACCACTGTTATAAAATGTATTGTAATACGCTAATATCTTTCTCGAACAGAGAAATCGATTGCAAAAGATTTCAGGTGCCAAGGTGTGACTTACCTCTACTAACTTTGTTACCCAACGTAGCAGAAGCCAGAGCAAACAACGTTATCACAGATATCCACGTCATTCCAGAAAATGGTTAGTTGTCTGGCTACAAAAGAAGGAACATGATCAAACTTCTAAAAACCACATCAGTGGCAGAAGTGTTAAAGAAAATCAAAAATACCAATTGTACTTCACATATACAACCTGATTAACAGTAAATTAAAACAGCACGTGCCTTACTGTGATAAGATATATGTTACTGATTCGTGTAAGTTTTGATGCTAGTCATAAAGCAACACAATTGGCTATTTGGGTTGAGCTCAGTAAGGCTATCGAAAAGTTTTCTTGTAGAGGACTGGTTTGTGATTGTTCTTTTATGGCTATTGGTTAAAATGACACATTTAAGAAGTGCTAAACTAGCAGTAATGTATTCGAATAATTAAGTAAAGTAATTTTTGTTTATTTTGATAAAGTTACAGGAATATTGTAAACAACATAATAAATATATAAAAATAAATAAATATAAAAATATAAGACATGACTCTTAAGCGTCAATTCTTGATGACGAGAAACCCACTTGATATATAAATGTATCTCAGAACGGCTGGTATTAACACTTATTGATACCCATACCAGCCGTTCTGAG
This sequence comes from Tachypleus tridentatus, assembly GCF_004210375.1. Classification (NCBI taxonomy): domain Eukaryota; kingdom Metazoa; phylum Arthropoda; class Merostomata; order Xiphosura; family Limulidae; genus Tachypleus; species Tachypleus tridentatus. Next base: position 108,627,846 of record NC_134827.1, read on the forward strand.
ATACATTTATATGCTTTGTAATTTATTATCCGTCACGGATCATTCACACACGAAGACCGAGACTTCAAGACCTCTGGTCACCATAAGATTTAGTTCTTGGATATATTTCCAAGAGGAATATAGATTCCTTACTTCATTCGTTTTCTCACTTAAGAATTTTGACAACCAATAGAATGTCTACTGGGATAGCATGCAGGGGTGGATCCCTCCCCAGAGGACCCGGCATGGCCAAGCGTGCTAAGGTGTTCGACTCGTAATCCGAGGATCGCGGGTTCGAATCCCGGTCGCACCAAACATGCTCGCCCCCCTTTCAGCCGTGGGGGCGTTATAATGTTACGGTCAATTCCACTATTCGTTAATAAAAGAGTAGCCCAAGAGTTGGCGGTGGGTGGTGATGACTAGCTGCCTTCCCTCTAGTCTTACACTGCTAAATTAGGGACGGCTAGCGCATATAGCCCTCGAGTAGCTTTGCGCGAAATTCAAAACAAACAAACAAATCCTCCCCAGAGATATCAGGGTTTCTTCTTTCAAGGTTTTTAAATTCTCCTAAGACTTCGATTCCCACTGACACGAACGTGTTGGAGGTATGTGGAGAGGGTATAATATTATATAAATTGAATTGAAAGACTATTTTTTTCAACCAGACGAGAACTATGAGGCACTAAACCACCGTGAACATTCTTGATATAACAAGTATCCAACAAGAAAATCAGTTTTGTGCTTAGAAACATGGTTTTCTCAACTAACTCTTTGCTTCCTCACATTCCAGCAACTCAACTTTCGCAGCTATTTCAATCTAAGGGCCGGTTTGTTTTTGAATTTCGCACAAAGCTACTCGAGGGCTATTTGCGCTAGCCGTCCCTAATTTAGCAGTGTAAGACTAGAGGGAAGGCAGCTAGTCATCACCACCCACCTCAAACTCATGGGCTACTCTTTTATCAACAACTAGCGGGATTGACAGTAACATTATAATGCCCCCACGACTGAAAGGGCGAGCATAACTGGTGTGACGGGGATTCGAACCCGCCAACCCTCACCTGACGAGTCGAGTGCCTTAACCACCTGGCCATGCCGGGGCCTTTTAGGGCCGGTGACTTAACTATTTATTAACTACTCCCCACCCCCTTCTCTAGCCAGCCAATTCTAAGTTTTAAGTAATCCTTGTTTGATTATAAAGAATTCTTTCAAACAATAAAGATTGGAGATGGTTTGAACTGGTGGGAAAGAAGCGTTTGGAGGCTTGTTAAACTCGCAACAGTTTTCTTTGTTGTCCATTCTACCACTCCACAAATCCTTGTCCTAGATACTTTGCGAAGTCGTTAAGTCAACAGGCCTAGTAGTTTTCTTTAGCAAGCATACATTATTATAATGAAACCGGACTGTTTAAATAACTAAGTTATTTCGGTAAGAAAATACCGTTAAGGAATTACTTGTTGTTTAAAAAAACTAACCAATTGCATTTATAACGTCACCACACTGTTTTGTCAAATCCTGTAATACGCATGCGTGCAACATTAAGGTTTATACGTTCAATAATATAGGATAACATGCCTACAACCTCATTGACGTACATAACCTGTTTGGTTAGATTGAGAAGTTCCATAAGGTGTTAACTATCGTCATATTATTATTAGAATTAATAAGAATGGTTAACATCTGTCAGAGTTACATAACAATGACATATAGGGTAGGATTTTACGACGCAATGTGCGTTTACTTTAACGTTAAATAATTTAATCGCGACTGTATTAACCTATTACCCGCTTCCTCTAGATAGCACCATCTGGTGGTATATCAAGTAAACATACTACTATATTGTTCAGTTTCGTTCATTTATTATTGTATTCCGTGCTATGACGAAATCGTCAAATATGAACATAACCAACGCAGAGCGTAATTTATAAAAGATACGAGGACAGAAATAGAGAGAACATAGTTTTGAAATACGAAACAAAAATGAACACGTAATGAAACTCACTAACATTACGTCATTGTTAACCGTACACGCTCGTGCGACCCTAATGAAACTAAAAAACTTAAAACCAAAAACCATCAATAGAAGCAACGACATTTACTCCAACCAACAGTGAAGAAAGGAAAACTAATCCATAATTTTGTGAAGATAAAACTATCCAAGAATTTTAATCAGTGCACAAACATTATCCATAATTTACAGAAAAAAACAAAACTACTAAAAGCCACGTTAAACTGGAAATATAAAGAACTAAGTGACTTACAGAAATATTTGTTTGTTTGTTTGGGAATTTCGCACAAAGCTACTCGAGGGCTATCTGTGCTAGCCGTCCCTAATTTAGCAGTGTAAGACTAGAGGGAAGGCAGCTAGTCATCACCACCCACCGCCAACTCTTGGGCTACTCTTTTACCAACGAATAGTGGGATTGACCGTCACATTATACACCCCCACGGCTGGGAGGGCGAGCATGTTTAGCGTGACGCGGGCGCGAACTCGCGACCCTCGGATTACGAGTCGCACGCCTTACGCGCTAGGCCAATTACAGAAATAAAGAATGAATCTAGACTATCAATTGGCCTCTGTATTCAACCAGACTTGTACAACGCAACATCAACCAACTCAATAGTATGAATGACAAGGAAAGTAAAACCCGTTACAAGAAAGATGGCGACAAACCACCCACCAACTTTGTAATTAACTAATCAGTGTTTGCCTGGCATGGCCAAGCGCGTAAGGCGTGCGACTCGTAATCCGAGGGTCGCGGGTTCGAATCCCCGTCGTGCCAAACATGCTCGCCCTCCCAGCCGTGGGGGCGTTATAACGTGACGGTCAATCCCACTATTCGTTGGTAAAAGAGTAGCCCAAGAGTTGGCGGTGGGTGGTGATGACTAGCTGCCTTCCCTCTAGTCTTACACTGCTAAATTAGGGACGGCTCGGTGGAGTGGGCTAACAACCTACTCACTTAATTACTTGTCGAAGAATCCGCAAGCGATTGCGGCCCTATGTTCCAAGATGGAATCTAATGGTGATAGTTAACCAACTAACTAATCAATGTTTGGTATACTAGTTTATAAATTATATACACTAGAAGTCCATGATTAATGAAATAAAACGTCCTCAGTATGTGCAGAAAGAGTTGGAAGACCGTGTCGCCAACTGGCTGTATTTCCAAACAATTACAAAAATCCTGGCCATCTTATGAAACCACAAGCTCACTTGTTTATTTGCTGTACGACTAACAAAGAAACTGCAGTTTCGTCTTTGCAACTTGGTAAATCCCCCTTAGACAACTTTTACCGAGGTATTTACCTCAACAGTCATGGGTACTGCAAAGATTATCTTCGTGGTGGGGATTCCTTCGTGGTCATTTCAGGTACTTTGTTTATTTGTTGTTAAAACACAAAGCTACACAATGGCCTATCTGTGCTCTACCCACAACGAGTATGGAAACCCAATTTTTAGCGGTACGAGCTCTCAGACTTACCGTTGAGCCACTGACTGCACTCAAGGTTCAGCTACTTTAGGTATAGGTATATATACATATATAAAACTGCACGTCTTATGGCGAAAACACCACGAGAAATAAGTTAATATTTAATTGTATACGTCACAATTAAATGTATGCAAAGACCAGTTTAATACAATTTTACACTTTATTATAAAGGTGGACATAAGATCGTTCATTTATTCATTTTATGCATCCCGTATTGAACAGGTTAGGAGTAGCATGCAGGTGAGAGCAGAGAGCCACGAGTCTCTAAAGCATGTTTAGTTGTCCTAGTCACGTGAAGATACAGAACGTGATTTTATAACATGGCGTCTTCCTCGTTAGTACCACGTGGAATGCTATGGTACTTGGCCCAATTCACGTTGCACTGAGAAACAGGGCCACAAACCTTTGAATACGGTTTACCTGTATTGTTAATTAAGCTGCAAGTAGGTACAATTTATTGTTGCTACTCGGTAGATGGCGCTAACTAAACAATTATCTCGTTCACTGGTCTAGAGTTTTCCAAGAACAAACTGTTAAGTACAAATCACATGTTTGTGTAATAATGTGAAACTGACACTATTATTCTGATCTGCTGGGACAGTCTATCGATTTAACAGGAATTACCTAGTTTCGAAACAGGTTTAGAAGGAAATTCAAAACGTGTCAAGGTTACAACAAATGTTTTGAAGTTTAGGGGGGCACGACCTTATATTTAAATTGAAATAACGTAGCGTCTGTTTCCGACGGCAGTTTAGAAGAAAGTCGTTTAATTGGTTCCATAATAAGTCCTAAACCGCATCTGGGTTCTATTACAAAGGAGTCAGGGAGGGCCACATACCTCAAGTCTGAATCTCAAAGAAGACCTCCGATTTAGATAATATTTATTTCTCTTGCATTTCTTAAGTTTCTCGTCTTGTTCAAGGACGTGTACAAGTATACGTTAAGTAAATAACAATGTTATCGTCTTCTCCTGTTTCATGTTTCTTTTTATTATAACCAGGGTGTGTGTAAAAGGAGAGAAATTGTCCGGTTTCTCTGAACCAACGAAAAGACTTGACCTCACGAGTTCTTTATTTATATCATCCTAGTGGCACAGCAGAAAGTTTGTCGACTTCTAATGGTAAAAACCGGGTTTTGATTAACGTGGTTGTCAGAGCACATATAGCCCATTGTGTAGCCTTGCATTTGAAAACAAAACAAATTCACCTAATAAATATTAAAGGGGGGCAAACTGTTAGTAATGTCCAAACTTCGAATGAAACTTACCGAGTTTTTAAATTGCCTCGTGCTCCTCGTTTCTTATGTGAATTCTCTCTTTGGTATTTTACCAGCAAAGTCATAACCTCAATACTTGAGGTCACTCAGTGTCAGAGAAGGGTTAATTGGTTGATTCGACGTTTTATGGCGCAAAGCAACTAGGCTATCTGTGATAAACATCCGTCAGAAAGTTAAAATTAAAAGTAAAATTATTAAACTTCGTGGCCCGGCATAGCCAGGTGGGTTAAGGCGTTCGACTCGTAATCAGAGGGTTGCGGGTTCGAATCCCAGTCGCACCAAACGTGCTCGCCCTTTCAGCCGTGGGGGCGTTATAATGTGACAGTCAATCCCACTTTTCGTTGGTAAAAGAGTAGCCCAAGAGTTGGCGGTGGGTGGTAATGACAAGCTGCCTTCCTTCTAGTAGCTTTGTGCGAAATTGAAAAAACAAAACAAACAATTAAAATTATTAAAAGGAATCATGGTAAAAACAAAGTTTATTTTTTAAATTAAAAACATAAATAACATTAAAACCTATTTTTATATCTACCTTACAACAGTAAGAGAGAAACTACAGTAACACAACTTGTAAAGGGCTTTCTGTGGCGTCATTGTAATTACCATAACTCGCCAGGATGACTAACGGGTAAGTTCAAACATCAGCGTTAGTCACCTGAAGTTGGCCTTTCCAGTCCTGGTTTCGAATTATTTGACGTCACGACCGTTTTCTAATTTCAAATCGAACTAGTTTTACGTGAATTCTTAAAATGGAATCATATTTAAAATAAGGTCTAATTTATAAATAAAAAACTTAAATAGTGTTAAAAAGGTCAATGGCCTTTGAAAAACTAAAAACATTTTTAAGGTTCACAGTGTCACCATCACCAATAACACCGTCTAACGTTATGGATATATCTTGAGACAAAACAAATTTAAAATGGTGCCGTTGTTCCGAGTGTCACACAGACAAGCAACACACTGATGCATCAATTCCTGATAAAAGAAAATGATAAGTTAAAAAACTGTGACCAATGCATTGTCTAGTTAGGACAACCCTCTATTTCTGATCCCATCTGAAGCAAGATGAACAAAGTCCAATAGAGGGTTTTATTTGGAAAAGCTTGTTTTCACGTTGCTCACTCCAAATCGACTGCCATTTGGGGGGCTCAAGCCCCCTGGTACCGCCACTGATACAGGACCATAGTCCATGTATGGAACAGGCATAGTAGTGATAGTGCCAGAACAGACAGATTTAGCTGCGGTGCCGGCGAGCTCGTTCCCGCGAACACCAACGTGGATTGGTATCCAGAAAACCTGAATAAAGTAAGTGATAAATAGAAATGAGCCAGTTAGGTTTGAATATCGGTGAGAATATGGTGTGAACTAACATGAAGCGATTCCAGGGTCAGTAGAGAACTAAGCGAATAGTTATAAATAGTGCAATTTGAGTACTGCTTAGCTTTTATGTGATCCAGGGCAAGATAAATGGCGTATAGTTCAGCAGTGACAGAAACTGTAAACCAAAACAAACAATGGCAGAGCCCACACAGTCATCTTATTTCGAACAATCTGTATAAATTGGAATGGAAGGGTGTTTCGAAAGATGTTCAGAAAATAAGACAGTATTTCCAATCGGGAGTGTCTGCTTTTCTCAGATGACTTAAAGATAAATCACATTTGGGGACTGTAAGAAGCCATGGTGGGATGAACTGACCAGTGGACACAGCAGTGTTATTCAAGGACAGACCCACTTCATCCAACTGCACCTGCATACAAAGACCGAAAGGAGCAATGGCAGATCATCTGTTTTGAAATAGCATGGCCCACCGAGGGAGGAAAACACAACTTCAGGTAGGATGCTTTGGTAAGGAACGAAGTTTTGAAGCATATAGTAAAGATAGTTGTAAACAGCAGAGGTGCAAAGAAGGTTCATGAGACTCTATGTATAAGCTCTGAACTAGGGAAGTGCAGAAAGCCCCAGTGCAAAGCCGAAATTCTTGATGATAAACAGGGTCCAGCATCTTTAAGGCCGAGGTCCTGGTAGACTAGGTAGAGCCATAGACCAGTGATCCATATTCTAGTTTTGATCGACTAAGAGCACGATATATCTTTAGCATAGCACATCAATCCGCTCACCAAGTGATGGAAGAGAGGACACGGAGGATGTTCAGTGCTCTTGTACATTTGACCCATAGCTGCTTGATGTGTGGTATAAAGGTCAGCTTACAATCAAAGATAAGCCCCAAGAACTTTGTGTCAGGGACCACAGGCAGCACAACTTCACCGATACAAAGTTCAGGATAGGGGTGAATATTCCGTTGGCGGCAAAAATGCATGCAAATGGTTTTAAAGAGAGACAAGTTAAAACCGTTTGTTGTGGTCCACTTCAGTAAACGATTGAGGGCAGTTTGTAGCTTCTTCTCAGTATACCTCATGTTTGAGATCTGACGTGAGATGTGAAAGTTCTCGACATAGAGCCCGTTTGGAACAATAAGAGGGAAGTGTTCAGTGATGGCATTAATCTTTATACTGAAAAGTGTGACACTCAAAACACAGCCCTGAGGGACTCCCGAATTTGGAATCGCCTGTCCATTAAATATTTAATAAAAAATGGGCAAATGGCCACGTAACCCATATATATGGAAGTCTCGCAAAATGCCATACCTACATGTTGCATCATAAGCCTTCTCAAGGTCAAAGAATATTTATACAAGATGTCGTTTGAGAAAGGCTTCTCTGATTGACATTTCAAGTCGAATCAGGTGGTCCATGGTGGAACGCCGTCGTTGGAACCCACACTTGGTGGGCGAGAGGAGGTTGTTTGATTCGAGGAACCAAACAAGATGAGCATTAACCATCCTCTCTAAGGTCTTACAGAAGCAGCTCGTCATAGCAGTTGGACGGTAGTTTGAAGGAATCTTGAGATCCTATCCAGGCTTAGGGAAAGGTATGACAATAGTCTAGCATCAGGAGAAACATTCTTCTGCCAGATCCAGTTAAGAACAATCAGAAGAGAAGCGAGAGACAGATGGCGCAGCATCTCGTAGTGTATCCTATCAGGTCTGACCAATGTACTGTGCCAGAGCGATAAATGTCCAGTTTGAGTTCCACCAGTGTAAAGAGGCAATTACAGTCATAGAGAGAATCAACTCGAAAAGAAAGAGGTGATAACTCTGCCCAAGTCTTGATGGCTAAGAAGGTGGAGGATGGAGCAGAAGTGATAGATACCTGGCAAAAGCTTTCACCTAGAGTATCGGTGATGTTCTGGATATCAGCTACTTCCTGGCCATCAGAGAACAAGATCGAGAGGGGGACAGAATTATATTGCCCACTGACCTTTCGAATCTTGCTCCATATGACTTTGGAACTGGTGGTAGAAGATATGCTGGTTGTGAACTTAATCCAAGATTCCTTCTGGCTTTGACGTCTTACCCACCGAGCATGTGCACGGGCCTGCAGGAAAGAGATGCGGTTCGAGAGTGGGGGATACCTATGTAAGTATTCCAGGTCAGTTTTTGAGCATCCAGTGCCACGTGGCAAACAGAATTCCACCATGAATGAGGATATCGTGGAAAACGTGTCGAGGTTTTAGGAATACATTGAGCAGCTGCTTGTACGATACAGTCAGTTACTGTTGCCACACAGTCGTCTACTGGTGGCTTACAGACAAAGAATCAAGTTATGCGAGAGCAGTGAAGAGAGCCAGTTTGATTAATCCAGCTTCCACCGGGGCACGCGGATCAGGTGGCATTGACCACGGCCCATCTCTCTCAAAATTATAGGAAAATGATCACTGCCTCGTTGGATATTGTCAACCCTCCATGAAAAATGGGAGAATAATGAAGTGGAGCAAATTGAGAGATCAATATCAATAAATGACTGACTAGTTGCATGAAAATAAGTAGAAGAACCAGTATTGAAAATAGAAAGGTTGTGATCAGAGAGCATACACTCGATGGAATGACGCCTCCTATCAACATCAGCACTTCCCGAGAAGGAATGATGTCTATTAAAGTCCCCCAGGATTATAAAGGGAGACGGCAACTGTTCAATGAGAGCATCAAGGTTTAATTCATCATATGTCTCTCCAGGTGACAGGTAGAGAGAACAAAAAGTGATGGTAGAACCCAAATAAACATGGATGGCTACGACCTCCAAGAATGTGTCGAGTGGCAAAGACAGGGTGGGCACATGCTGATCAACCAACAGTGCCACCCTTCCATGGACTCGTCCATCACACAACCTGTCATTTCTGTATAAAGAAAACTGCCGAAAGGTGACTGTATCGGCAGGTTACAGAAATGTTTCCTGCAAGGAGAGACATATAGGTTGGTAGGAAGCAATCAGTGTTTTGATGCCATCCAGACTAGAACGTAAACCTCGACAGTTCCATTGTATCAAGGTGGACATTTTTATGTATGTGCACACGTCAAGGAGACACGACATAATGTTTACGAGTGATCTAACTGGAAACATCTGAGAAGGTTTGTGTGACTGTACCTTGCAATTCAGATAACCTGCCTTGATGGTGGCAGGTGGACGCGGTGATGTAAATGTCAAAATGAGGACACTGGTCAGCATCATAATTCCACCCTTGCGAGTGGAGATACACCTCACTGCAGAAACTCCTTGGGTAGAGAAACCAGTGAGGATCTCCGACTCGGGGATTTTCTTCAAATCCCTCTCAACAATAACTCCTCATGACGAATTCAAACCAGCATGAAGTGTAACCTCACTAGGTATATCCACAATCACCTTTGACCGGAAGAAGAGTTCACTGTGTTTACATATGGATGGTTCCACCAATATGACACCAGAGCGAAGCTTTTTGACTGACTTTGGAGAGCCAGCGAGTCCTTCTAGTCCCTTCTAAATAAAAAAGGGTACATTTGCCCTAAAGGTTTGTCTGAAAGAGAATGTAATATAAGAAAATGAAGTACAGGTGTTAAAGCTGTTGATGGTTGCTGCTCAGAATCTTCAAGAAGTGGTCGTTTACCAATGGACTGTTTTTTCACTATTTTATTTAGTTTTTTACCTGGTGGATCCATAATACAGAAATAATGTTTTGGTACCCACTGACCTTACCCACCATGGAGCCCTACGAGGGGACGCACTACAATGCCAAACAAGGATTGTGCAACAACGCTAGGGTTTCGTGAGCACCATACCCAAACAACAGCATCAGATATAATGTCCACAACACCTGTTGAGAAATCCAACACTGGTACCTGGTCGACCCTCGCCCAAGTGGACCAGCAGATTGACCCTATGGGCCACTCCAAGGCCGACCGTCTTGCTACAGGAATTCAGAGCCAAAGGTGTATGTGAGGGTTGGCCCCTCAACCACCAGGATCCTCCCCTCCCTTTCACGGGTCACCACGCACGGCAAACACGTGGGTGGAGGTTTAGATTCTAGAGGAGGTAAACTGAAAGAACAGAAACTTCCCACATACAGAAATCCACACGAGAATAGATGGACATCATAAAACACTAAGTGTGAAATGGTTCACATCAATTGTAATTATTCATATGCACAAAGAAAATAAGCTAGAAAAACAAAGTAACGCCGTGTTGATCAATGCTTTGAGAAACGCCAAACGTACATTATATGGACGGTAATACGAACTATTGGCTGAGATTTAATTTGAATACCAGGTGAACGCTTTACCCCCCTATGCTTTGACACTTTGTGGTAATACATTTTGATTACTGTACCACAGTTGAAGAAATAACGTAACCATGAAAAATATTAATGGATATGCGTGGATTAAACTTCACACTAGGGGGGTAGAAGTGGGTAAGAACAAAGAAAATTGTTACAAACTTTGCATAAAATTACACGAAATTTAGCACAGATAACTATAATTTAGCAGTGAGAAAGTAGAGGGAAGGCAGCTAGTTATCACCACCCACCGCCAACTCTTGGGCTACTCTTTTACCAACGAATAGTGGGACTGACCGTCACATTATAACGCCCCCACGGCTGAAAGGGCGAGCATGTTTGGTGCGAGGGGGGGTTCGAACCTGCGACCATCAGATTACGAGTTGAACGTGTTAACCCACCTGGCCGTGCCGGGCCAAGTCCCTGATGTGTAGCAATGTTTTATAGTTTTCAGAAGTAAGTGAAGATAAGTAGTTTTGTTTGCACGTGGTTTCAGTTGTTCTCAGAATTAAAACTTGACGGTGTCTACTCGCATGACTTACATAATACATACAAAATAAGGGCAAGCTGAATAGAAGGTATTTTCTGAAGGGTTGGTTTCCAAGTTTCGAATTACCTGTAATTAAATACGGTTCTGACGTGAGAGTGATCTTTTAAGAGGAACTACAAACATTTTTGTATTGTGAAACAGTGAGTTTCCGTTACTGGCCAGCATCAGGTGTGACCTCTCAGTGACCACGCGAGCAGATTATAAAACTAGTGCAAACTGAACCCATTCCCTCTTCCAAAGTCTGAATTCCAAAAGGAACAAAGCAGGCGTAGCTTACTGCACTCTGTGTACGGTAGCTACTCAGTTGTAACATGGACACTAATGGAGGGAGGGGATAGTATTGTTTAATTCATCCTAAAGTTTTTATATTCAGATTATTTAGTAAAGAAAGAGTGCATCTCTCAGTTTCATTATTGTTAAAATAGCCACAAACCTTAAATATAACTATGAGCAGCTATAAATGTAAGTTAGCCTTATACGAGATTATACGTTTATTATAAGGTTATTTATACGGTTATCTCAGCTTAGAGAACAGATGAACGCGGAGTTGGTCATCACGTGTTGTTGTTTTTATCGACAATCATTAATCTTGCTAAATGTAGCAAATGCCACTCACAGCGAAACGAGTATTTTTATTTTCACTTCGAAAGTGACTGCAGTTCATTGTACAAGTTCAAAGTGACATCCTGTGTAGTAAACGGGTCATTAAAATCAGCCTTTCTTTCGAGCCGTAGGAATTCAATCTACCTTTTAAAATACATTTACTTAATTATTATAAATAAATTGGCCTGTGAGATCAAGGATCCACTGGTTATAAGGTTTCTAATAACACACGAGTGACCCGGCATGGCCAGGTGGTTAGAATTCACACCAAACATGCTCGCGATTTCCGGAGCAGGGTGATCAGTTTTACACTGTTAAATTAGGAACGGCTTGGTGTAGGTTTGCGCGAAATTCAAAACCAACCACTAATACACGAATTATATAAAACAACAAAAATACTTGGTTTGTATTAAGTTAACCCTATAAAGGTAGGTTTGTAGATTCCCCTAACATATTTTACACAGAAAATTACTGATTTATCCACAGTGTCTGGTTTGTTCTTTATAAATTACTCGTTACGATGACATATACGGATCTCAGTAATTTGAGGATTAAACGCTGTCCAATTATAGTTCACCCGGCTTACTGAACAATTGACATCTTCAACCAATGAAATTTAATAAATATTACGTTACCATAACAACTTTCCTAATCAATGCCCTCTGGTGGAAGCAGATAATTTTGCCGTTGAAGCAGGATTTTTGCAATAAAGTCATCGTTTCTACTTTTTAGGTTTGTTTGTTTTTCTGATAGCAAAGCCACATCGGGCTATCTGCGGAGCCCACCGAGGGGAATCGAACCCCTGATTTGAGCGTTGTAAACCCGTAGACTTACCGCTGTACTAGCGGGGGGCCTACTTTTTAGGTAATTTACGAATTAATGGACGAACCAATAAAACCAAATCTCAGTGATAACACTGAGAGACAGGCTGCTTTAGCCTTCACAACAAACACAATCTCCTCAGAGATATAGGTTGTTAAAAGTTTCAATTGGACATATTTTTTTAGAAATTTCTTCTTGAAAGTCGATACAGAAAAAAATGAAATATTACAAATACACTAGAACGTAACGTTAAAATTTATTCACTAGATGGCGCTTTAAAAAGCTTTGCTTCATTTTTATTCTAGTAAAAAATCTATACAATATGTTGTTCACATCACTAAAAAAATCGAGTTTCGATATGCTTGGTGGAGACAGCACAGCTAGCTCATTGTGTAACTTACGGTTTAACAAAGAAAACAAAACAAACTCAAGTTATATGTGCTGTGCCCATCGCTTAAAACGAACACAAAATTTTAGGGTAATAAACCCTCAGCCTACTGCCGAGCTACTATATAACGTTTTAAAAAGTAAGAATAACCTAAATGATAATTGTTAAAATAACAAGAATAATGATTAAGTTTGAATTTGAACTTTAAACAGACCACGAGGTCAGGTAAGAAGAAATAATCATTTCCTTTCTGATCAAAAGTAAGTTCATTGAGCAGGACAAAAACGAACACAAAAACTAGATTCATTACCCATATCCTATGCTAGCAACTGACTAGAATGTCAAATCGATATACAATCAATTATAAAATTAAAATCTATCATAATTAGTTGCATGGCATTAATAGTTGGATACACTCACCGTTAACGATCCAATTAAATTGGGAATACGTAATACTTATAAGATACTGACGTCAAAAAGCTTCTGTTAGTGTAACTTTTAAAAATGTGTTTACTAATTCTTACCGGTAAGATTCAACATGAAAACAAACAACGTCTAAAATATAAGTGGAACATTCTATTTGAGACAGTTATATAGGGTTGTTTTCGAGCAGTGTACAGGCCGGGTCAACTGACGTCAGCGACGTAGGACTCCCTCTTGTGTGTAATAACAGGAACCGGAATTTCCCGAAGAGGGAAGTCATAAAAAAAATACAAGAAAATAACGAACGCTTTGCTTTGTAACCTGAGAGGACAGTAATGTGAAAAGTGATGACAAACCTTTTCACCCGAATGGTTATATATACTTATATTTGTGTGTACACTCATATGGTCTTTTCTTTCAAGTTTGTTTCTCAGAACAAGGTCGTTTCTACTCCTTACGTTCTGTTACGCAACATCCTAAGCCTATTGCTTCGTGTTTATATCATGCTGACATTCCTCACTGAAGTTTGCTGTCTAATCTATTTTACCATCCAAGTGGAGCACGTGGTATGAAACGCGAGAAGTTGGTTATGAAGAATCAAGGACGGTTGTTATTAGTTGTTGCTCTAAAAAAATAATTTGTAAATCCATTATATAAAACATATAATAATTACAGTTCACTCAGTTAACCTTGGTCGCATCATTAATTATAAAAATTAACTGTACAAGTAACATCAAGACTATTACTATGTCTGTCTTATTCCAGGCAGGCCTGATGGGTTCTGGTATTGGACGAAAGGTATTGTTCGGCAATGGACATAGCAGATACAGTGTGGTTGACGTGTGATAACATGTTCGTTTTACTTTCATACAGTTCTTAAACATCACACCAGATAGCGCTTGTCTGAACAAGTGTTTGGCTTTGGTTCTTGCTGGGCCATAGCACAACTCGTAAAATAGTTACTTGTAATGAAAGATATTATATTGTGGTTGAAATTTGAGAGGGACAATCCTCCCCTTTAAAGAAAGAGTAAATAGGGGGCATGTTCCTCGTGTGAAGTACAAAATACGCCTCTTCTAGAATTACTGTTAATCACAATTATTGTTTTAATTACGTCTTTCCTAGTGGGAAATACGGCTCGGCATGATCAAGCATGTTAAGGCGTTCGACTCATAATCTGAGGGTCGCGGGTTCGAATCCCAGTCGTACTAAACATGTCGCCCTTTCAGCGGTGGGGGGCGTTATAATATTACGTTCAGTCCCACTATTCGTTGGTAAGAAGAGTAGCTCAATAGTTAGCGGTGATGACTAGTTGCCTTCCCTGTAATCTTACACTGCTAAATTAGGAACGGCTAGCGCAGATAGCCCTCGAGTAGCTTTGCGCGAAATTAAAACAAAAACACACGTCTCAAATATACATATTTTATTTAATAGATTATTATCAGCACAAATGGTCATTAAAACATGTGACCTTAATTACGTCACTGCAAGATGAAACTTAACATCTATTTTATAACTATAAATTTAGCACAGATTGTTAAAATATTGGTAGAGTTTCATGTGATAATCACGTGTAAAAATAGAAAACATTTAAATTATAGATATCTTTAACTAATATAGTATATATGTGACGTATCTAATACATCAGTGTTAGTCTGAGACGTTGGATTTGGGTTTGTTTGTCGTTGTTAAACATAAAGCTACAAAATGGTGTTCTGCCCACCACAGGTATTGAAACTAGGTTTCTAGCAATATAAGTCTGCAGACACACCACTGGAGAGCGCTGATTTTAGTTTGGCTAATCTACTCTCAAGAATATAAAAGGTCATTAACGCCTTAAGACAGGTTACTGTGACGACATCTTTCATATGTTTTCTGAACTATTTCAGATAAAATGAGAACTGTCGTAATCTGAGGGTCGCTGGTTCGAATCCCCGTCACACCAAACACGCTCGCCCTATTGGCCGTGGGGCGTTATAACGTGACAGTCAGATTACAAGTTGAACGCCTTAACCTACCTGGCCACCTGTTTTCGTTTATCTTTGACAATTATTGAGCCTTAAATAAATATTTTAATTATATTTTACAATTATTAAACCTTAAATAAATATTCAGCCACTAGGTGGGTATCTATTTTTAGTTATTGTTAATTATCTCTAAGGTAGTAAGTTCTTATTTATTTTTCAGTTCAAAGCAAGCCAGTAGTTTGTTTGTACTCTGTCTACCACATGGAATCGAGTCCCGTATTTTAGCTTTGCAAGTCCGGTACTCTCACCGCTGGTTCGTAATAAATTATATTACTGTGTGTATTTCTCATGATCACTCACATTTATATTTACATTAATTCTATTTTATTTTAGAAAACACATGACGACAAACGACAAAAGGAAAAATGATAACAGTGTCTTAACAAACATGGTTGGTTGGACGAAAGTGTATTTCCCCTAAACAGGTCAACCCACCCAAGTAAAAGGAAAGGTTTTAACCCACCTTTCGTGTGAAAAAATCGTGTTAGTGAGAAGACGGTACTTCGAAAACAAATCAAAGCGCTTAAAGTTGGCCAGTGTCTCGTGGAGTAATATGTTACATAGAACTTACATATGTATTCAAACCTACACGGATCTCATGCTGAAATAAACTTCCACATGATGACTGCGCATGCCCAACCAACATTAAGTCGGCTATTGTGTTTTGAAGCAAAAAAAAAAAAAAAGAGAGAAGTAATACTTCGTGGCATAAAATATCTACTGTCCGCTGTTCACAGAGAACACCAGTGTAGTGACCAAACTCCGCAAGGGGGGAGCTGTAACTGAAAATTAAATTTTGTTAAGGACATCCGACATCGATACCTGAACCTGTATGTTATAACTATTTCAGTGGGGGTCTTGCAACCGAAAACAAAATTCTCGTGGGGACTACCCTCATGGTGCCTGTACACTAAAGTTTGATCATGGTGGCTTGTAAGTGAAAGTATTAATACATGTTGCCCCGACGAGGGGTGGTGGAAGTCAGGAACGGTAATTCGATTTCAAACGACCATGAAAATATAATCACAGACTCCTTCGTATCTGTTTCACCCACCTTGCCTTTCCCAACATCTCAAATAAACAAGGCCCCTCCTTTCCGAATCTCCCATGTCTGGTCTTGCTAGCTAGGAAACTGTGGAAGCGGTATATTTATAAAGACAATTAATATAACATGTTGAGTAAGAGCCTAGTGAAGTGAATAATTATTTTTAAAACTTATAACAACAACAACTGTTACAAAATATGACCCCTGCCATACGATGACTCACTACCAAGGGTCAAAACTTTGCGATTATTAAAACCAGAACTTGCCCATTGTGAGTTACTTTTATTATACTTTGGAATCAAACAGGATTTGTTTTATATTTAACAAGGAGTTCGATTCTAAACTTTGTTTATATATGGCATATACTTGTCATGTCTAATTGTTCTGAGCAGAAACCGAATTTTCTGTTATTTTTTTTATCAAGAAAACATTACCGGATGTGTAAAATCGAACTAAAACATACATATGTGTTTCAACTGAGGTGTCAAACATACACTCACAACACCATAAAATATCAATGACTCTTTACGAATCTGTCTGCGTTGTGCTTCGTCTGTTTCCGGTGTTCTTTCGCATCTTTCTTGCTAAGTAATGTTCTAATATACTTAACTCGAAACAATTGGTTTCCTGTGTGATTCGGGGTATATTGGAACAGTAAGGTTTAGATAAACATATATTGTAATTTGATCAAATCAGCACCGAATTAGTAAGAAATGAATTTCATGTAATAATAACTTGTCATAATTATAATTAAGGGATATTAAAAACGAAAACAACAAAATTCATTTCCGTTGTGATATGAGCTAAGTGTAGACTACGTTTCTTTTATCTAGTGACGTAACTGTTAGTTGGATTACACAGAAATAAAACAGCTAAGACTAAAGGTTTCCAAAGTTTACGCGTTTGAATAACATTTAAAAACGTCTCATTTATGGTGAGATTTTTTTTAAACTCAATTTTTCGTGCGGGGGAAAAATCTGTTAATCGATATCAGAATGAAATAATATAAACTCCATGACAGTTATAACATGCTTACATCCTCCATAAAGAATTCTGAATGCAATACTGCGACATTTTGTAGATGTTGATATGGTCCCTTACGAAAACCTGACGATTATTATGAAATATTTCATAATCACATTTGATTCTTCGTTAACTCATGTTTACGTTTTTTTCTCTGTCTTTCATGAGGTGACAATCGATAAAAGGCTTAGCTTGAATCCAAGACCTGTTTAACCCGTATGAGCTGCCAACATCTAGTACCATAAACTGTCTGTAGGGTCATTCGAATATCACATAAAGCTATTTGAGGGCAATTTGCGTTATTCGTCCCTAATTTTGCGTTGTCAGACTAGAGGGAAGGCAATTAGTCATCACCACCCACCGCCAACTCTTTTACCAACGAATAGTGGGATTGACCGTAACTATATGACGCCCCCACGGTTGAAAGGGCGAGCATGTTTGGTATGACAAGGATTCGAACCTGCGACCTTCTGATTACGAATCGAGTGCCTTAACCACCTGGCCATGCCAGCCTCCAACCCGTTATAATGATAAACGATTATCCGAACGGTAACTTTAATCATGTAGTTCAAAACCTACTCGTTTCTTGTACCTCTAAAGATTAGTTTTTACACCGCAAAAATACACACGTAACAGTTATGACGTGTAGTTTGTTACAATCTGGGTCTCCTGCCCAGTTTGTCCTACACTTTTCAACTGCTCCTGTTGAACTACGACTGTTGGTTTTTAAACTCAACTGTTTAAAAATGTATAATTCTAAAAATGAAACAAGTATTGCTAAATTCGTTTGTTATTTTAATACATGTAACTATTGGATATATTATACAGCAATCTACATCAGTTACATATTTATGACGTTTGTACATTTGCGAAACGAAAAAATCAATTTTTTGTGCAAAAATATTATTTTGTATGTATCTGACGTCACGAGGGAAAGATTACTCAACACAATAAGAATGAAGGGTTAGAATATTTCTTAGGTCCTGGTAGTTTTCTTCCTCTCTCTTTCAAAACGCATTTACGAAATATTTACCTAATTTAAATAGCATCACTTTGGTTTTCTGTTAACTTTTCCCCATATAATTATTTTACCGACAAGTTTTTACAATTTACCTACTTTTTAACATTAAAAAACCTGTTACATTTGTAGCTTCGTAACTGTAAATTACTTATTTGTTGATGTTATAAACTTGATAATTTATTTAGAAACAAACTATTTATACACAGGTTGGGTACTTCTCACATTAAAATTAATCTGAATACGGAAATAAAAAAAATCATATAGCAACCACAATCTATATAAAAATGCGATGGAAGAGTTTGACAACGTTTTGGGTGCCACCGAAAATTTGGGAAGATATGTGGACAAACCTTTCTGATGCAAAGCATTCAAACACTCAGATTGTACAGGTGTGCTTCGGGCAGGATATCCTTTAATTGCTTTGGAAAACAAATGAATATGGATCAATTTGAAGCACCAGGACCATCCAAAACGAGATCTGCAACAAGGTGTAACCCAGTTATGATAAGCAAAGTGCACCATCTAGTAACAGGTAAGAATCCAAGAACACAAAAGCTTAATGGTAAAGTCACTCATTTGCTCGAGATAACAGTACGCAACATAATCAAAGACGCGCGACTCAAAAAAGTAGCACAATATGCATGTACATAAACTGTTTTCACACAACATATCTGCTTAACCACCGCATATCTCAAGCAACTGGAGAATAGTTGTTCATGTTACTCCAGATGACGACATATTAGTTGTCACTGGACACAGTCTCCATATATATATTTTTTTATGATTATACTATTGAAGTGGGTGCTGCAAAATCAACACCCTCACACATTTAGACAGTTTGTGGAAAGCACCAGGAAGGAGAGATGTGCTTTGGACAAGCCAACCAGCCATAAAATATAGCAAATTTTGTAGCAGAAATGACACCACTTAGTTATTTTAATAATGCACAGTGGTCATAAAGAGTATGACCTAATGAGGCAACATTGTGAGGTCACAGAACAGTTTTCACGAAACATATTCAACCTCTGTATGATAGCTGATCTACATCATAAAGTTTAAGGATTTAAATACGCAATTTGGAAAGATGGTTTTGGTAATTATCCAAAATTTCGTGTGTGGCACTAAATTAAATAATCCAAACAAACAAACAAACAAACAAACTCATTTTATTCAAAAGCTTGCAGCATTTGATAATACAAAAAATATTTTTGATTGTGAGACACAAACTGTAGACATATCTAAAACTACTTCTAATATTAAAGCTGCACATAGCATGAAAACAAATAACCTGTATAAACAAACTCATGTTATTCCAATATCCTAGAGCATTAGATGATACAAAGAAATTTGTTTGACTGTGCTTTACGTCTTATGACTTAGTTATTTCAACTGGCATCCACCACATTGTTTTCATTATTTTACTATTCAACAATTGGAAAACTTGAAATTATAAGCATGCTCTATATCACACTAATATAATATAGGAGAGTCCATGGATCTCTACTGTTCTTACTAGATAGCACAGAAACAGAATTTGAATTAGACAGCTCAAACCTTCGATAAGAGGTCTGGACATACTGCTATGAGCTATAGGATTAGGATTAGAATCCAAAGATTTGGTGCTCCAAACCAGATTAATGATTAGAATCATTTTACATTTTGGAGCCCCAAGTCATAGATTAAAGATTAGATTCATCTTATAAGTTCGAGCTAAAATCATAGATTAATGATTAGGATCATCTTACAAGTTGAAGCTCCAAGACATAGATTAAAAATTGGAATCATCTCACAAGTTGGAGCTCCAAGCCATAGATTAAAATTGGAATCATCTCACTAGTTGGAGCTCTAAGCCATATATTAAAATAAGGATCCATAGGTTTGGAGCTCCATCCCACAGGTAAGGATTACAGTCCCTGTCAATATTTTATGGCACAGATCAAGAAATCAGAATTTTCACTTATAATCTAAATCTAGAGGTCAAAGGAATAGTTCTGATCTAAGATCCCACGACAGAACACTTCAGGTTATAGGATTAAGGTATATGATTTTGAAAAAGAACTGTTTTGATAACAAGGCTGACTTGGTATTTACTCAAGTAAACAAAGAAAGTAAAATGCCAGCACAAAATACAGACCACATGTCAATCATCCTGTTAAAATGTCCACACTTTCTTTATAAGGCTTTTTAATTATGGAAGACAAGGTCAGAAAACATAAGATCTGTTTTGTCCAAGTTCCATCTCACAGCTTTAAATATCAAAAAAAAAAAGAAACTTCCATTCCTGTGTTAGACCAGAGAAATAACACATTCTTTAAAAACAAAGTTATACATATAAAGCCCTGGATAAAGACTGGACTATAAATGATTACCCTACCTTCACCTCCCAGAAATAGAAACAACACATTTACAAAGTATGCCTATATGGTCCCTGGAAGTAGAAATAATGGGTGTACCAAGTATATCCATATGGTCTCTGGGAATAAACATAGAACACATACCAAGCCTATAGTAAAAGCAAGGTATTTCAAAGGGAAGTTTATGCTTATAAGAAGCACTCTGGACAAACCTTATTTGACCATCACAGTGCTAAGCCTAAAGTTAGCTGACTTGATTTGTTAAGAGCATAAAAAACACAATATTCCTAAATAACAAAAACTTGTTAATGCAAATATTTATGCACCAATATAAGAAAAAAAAACACACAAAAAACATAACAACAGAAACAGAACACATCAGGAAATTTTTTACACTTGGGAACACATTTTTCTGTCTCTCTAAAACAAGACTTACTTTGAGCAGCTGTTGTTAACACGTATTAACGAGCTGTAAACTGGCAATACATTTCTTTGTTATAACACCGAATGTAATACTCTTACTTAACAGGAAATCATTCAGTCAAAATAATACATAAACTACAGAAAAAAAAAACCTCAGTTGCTTGGATAACTGTATAAGAAAATATATGAAAGTTTTCAAACTTTAATATGAACAAAAAGTTAACAATGCTTGTATTTTAACCAAACAATTCTTTTAAAATGTCCTGCAATTTAAGCAAGAATTTTGTAACTATATATATATACACACACACACACGTATTCTCTAAAGTAATATAGCTCACACCATTAGACAACAGTATTCCAGATTAAATACAATATTTAATGTTACAGCAACAAATGTTTTAAGGTTCACATTCTACACAATTCAGAATCAAATGTTAACTTGAAGACAAAAATGATTACACATTGAAGATACTCATTTTCATTTGTATAATAATACATAATTATTGTATTTATCTTAGAACCAATGTGAAAGGCAACTAGATTCTATCCCATGCAGGTGCACATTCAAAGAAAAATAGCCAATGTGGCCCCTGGAAACAAAAATAATGGTATTCTTTCTATGCATTTTATGGATTAAATATTAGATTAAGATTAAGGCTACTACAATAATCTGCAAAACTGTTAACCTTAAATTATGCAACAAAACAAATATATTCCCTCTCAAACAAGAGTTCTAAAGGTATGGAGGCTTTAGTGGTTCATATTAAAATGATTTTTAACATTCAAATCAACAACAACAACCACAGCTGATATTAATACACATTCAAATCAACAACAACAACCACAGCTGATATTAATACACATTCAAATCAACAACAACAACAACCACAGCTGATATTAATTCACATTCAAATCAACAACAACAACCACAGCTGATATTAATACACATTCAAATCAACAACAACAACAACCACAGCTGATATTAATTCACATTCAAATCAACAACAACAACCACAGCTGATATTAATACACATTCAAATCAACAACAACAACAACCACAACTGATATTAATACACATTCAAATCAACAACAACAACCACAGCTGATATTAATTCACATTCAAATCAACAACAACAACCACAGCTGATATTAATACACATTCAAATCAACAACAACAACAACCACAACTGATATTAATACACATTCAAATCAACAACAACAACAACCACAGCTGATATTAATACACATTCAAATCAACAACAACAACAACCACAGCTGATATTAATACACATTCAAATCAACAACAACAACAACCACAGCTGATATTAATACACATTCAAATCAACAACAACCACAGCTGATATTAATTCACAGTAAAACAAAATGTTTAAAAACAACATTTTGATTCTGTTTAGTTATTGCACCTTCCTGATCGTGTTTTTTACAAATGAAAGTATATCACAGAGTTTTTGTCAAGATGCAGGGTCATTAGAAACAGCATGATGGGGTGTGGCTACATACAGAAGCATGTTCACCTGGTTGTAATAAGACAAACCCCATCAGAGAGCATTCCTCACCTAAGATATGGTCTTTTAATATTTCTAACTTCTATATATTGACTTCCACTCATACGAACATGTTATTTTCTGGTCCCCTGGCAACATGGACTATAAAAATATGGTAAGACTAAAAATGTTAATACAAAGTAACTTATCTCTGTATAAGAATTTCTTAGAGTTATTGGTTTGTTCATCCAGAGATGATGAATTATTTTTCTCTAATACTCAGCTGTGTAACAAAATGTAACAGTCAGCTACATTTTTAACAAACACCAATACAACCACACAAAGATTTACTGTTTGAGATTCTTTTTTCTTTCACATAATTCTGGTAATATTAACAATTATTAAACTTTTCTTTACACAAAGCACAAATAATTCATTTAACAAATTACGTTAATTTATCTGGAACTAAGATTTACAGATATAATAAAAATAATATCAAAATAATGTTCAGTTTTCATGTTCAATACCTACTGGCCATGCAGCTTGTGCGTTACATTCGAACATTTGTCGTAAGGCCTAAAGTAATACAAGGCACGAGATTAAATGTGTCAACGTAAATAATTGGTATCAATACATGCGAAGAATTATTTAGAATTTGTTAGTTCATTACTCATTGAGCAAGTTATCAGGAAATGACTAAAAAACAACAATAGAATTCGATTCTATTACACAG
This sequence comes from Tachypleus tridentatus, assembly GCF_004210375.1. Classification (NCBI taxonomy): domain Eukaryota; kingdom Metazoa; phylum Arthropoda; class Merostomata; order Xiphosura; family Limulidae; genus Tachypleus; species Tachypleus tridentatus. Next base: position 108,651,149 of record NC_134827.1, read on the forward strand.
TTGAAAATCACAAGGAAACACGAGTCTCAACCCAAACAACATGAATATTAAAATATCATTTTCTTTCATGGCACAAGCTTTTCCCATTTTTTTGTATTCAATTTTATAGTACCAAAGCTCAAGTTACCCCCCACAGTTCTAGTCAGCGTAACAGATAATCAAAGGCTTTCAAGCCAAGCATATTTATATAAACTATTTGTTAAGTGTTTAAAACATTTTGAGTAACTACTTTAAAGGTATTTCAAGCGTACACAAAGATCCGTCCACGTATCTTTATTTTGGTAAGTAGACATCATCAATTGCCTTATGTTCAAATCTATTCCTTCAACCAAATTCACAGTTAAAACATGCACTTAGTTAAATTACGTAATTTTTGAATATTAATCAAGGCATAATTCATACAATCCTCAAATATTCACAAGTTGGAGTGAGATTTTTGAAACTTAGGCCACTTGTCAATAGTACTATTTTAGTTGAAGACACAGGTGTAGGCCTACTGAAGTGATAAAACAGTTATGAACTTTATTAATAACCCCCGTTCTCTAGTACTTAAAACTTACCCATGCAACGGACAATACTAATGTGAAATGCTTATAATGCTTGTAGTAATTTGTAAACATATCCTATAATACCTTAAATGAAAAAAATAACTTTCAGCTTTGGATCTGCAGCCTTGTATAAATCTAGGAATTTTGAAACACAAAAATATTAGTTTATTTACATGGTTTCTAAACTTACCCACATTCTCTGTAGTTTTTAAACCTCTATGTGCAAAAATTAAGGTATTTAAGAGAAGTTTTAGTTTAATTTGTGCTTCATAAGATCTGTTATTGGTGAAAATCTTTTAAATTTCCACAATTATTTCCAATACAAGGAACATTACATTTGACAGTCCACATCTACTATGGCTGCCACTTGAAAGCCACAAGAGCAAGGCTTAGAATGATCATCATTATTTGGGACATTATGAAATTGGTTTTGAAAGAATTGCTTGCAGCTGTCAGGGTTCATTAGATAAGTTTGTAATTGCTAGTTAATTTTAGTAGACTTGGTTTATATGTAAAGCTTACACAAAATGACTACTTTACAATAATTCCACAAAGTGACCAATAACAAGAAACATTTGTATCATTACAATACAGTGTAAGTTTGGCACAAAAATTTACTGATAAATTTTCTAAAATCTACTTTTGTAAACTTGGATTTGTTCGGTTACCTCAAAAACAAATACAACATACACTGCCACAAATCATCTGTACATCTTCAGGTGTAAGCTGGATGTCTCATCTGGTTGTACTACAGTAACTTATTTGAATGTTGCACAAGCTCAGGGAATTTTTAGTTGGTCATTGCTATGTGCAAGTTTAAATCTATCTTAAAGTCTGTAAAATGTTGGTCTAAAGTAACCTTTCACGTACCGCACACGATCAAATTACAAAAGGTTCCCTAAACTGCAACATATTCATGAGAAAAAGTTTGAAACTATATTTCTTCCTAGTAGAAAATAAAAACCCCACAATTGAGCACTATTTCAGACTTGAGAATACAGCAATACAAACATCATAAACCAGTGTATGCATGATGCCAAGTATTTACAATTCTCTCCTATATTTGTAGACAACCTACAGCAGACAGGAAAACAATAACACCTGCTCATGGTTAATACGTGCTAAATAGCTCATTGGGGGATACAGTTACCTATCACATGAAGGATGTCAAGGCACATATTTTACTGTAATGATATACGACAGGAAGGAATATTGAAGAAAACGTAAGTACATTGTTAACCGATATGTTATAATGAATGGGGAAATTTCTATACATATTATGACAATATACCAGCAAAGTTTCACAAGATACAAATGGGCACTCAACATTATCTTCCAATATTGTCAGAGGCACAGTTCTGTATTTTGTGGCTATGATGTGCCTTTTTTTCCATAAACACATGCTGTTTTTATATCTTGTATAAACAGTAACAAAATAAAAAACACTCTAAGTACACACATACATATATATACTGTAGTCTCTAATAACAACATTTTGTTAATATTGTACAGTTAACAAAGTTTACAATGTCATCACTACAACACAAAACTTTAAACTACAGTGAATAAATCAAAGTATTACTCACACTTCTGTTACAGTAACAAAATTACCAGTTTCTAATGGTTTGTTTTAAAGTCCAACAACCAAAGAACCTAGAGATAATGGTGTACAGATGGAATCATTCTGAGACTTTATTCATCACTTCAACTGGTATTAAGACAGGTTGGTTGAAGACATACACACTAAACAAGTGGTAGCTCAGAAATGAAGCTATAAGGATGGACAGGCAAAGCCAAATGTTGAAACTCATGACCACCAGCATTACCATGTAGCCCATTATAACCTGCACCATGTGTAGGACAGTCTGTATCAGATGGTATCTCAACCTGAAGATAAAACAATAATAACACGCTGGTATCTCAACCTGAAGATAAAACAATAATAACATGTTGGTATCTCAACCTGAAGATAAAACAATAATAACACGTTGGTATCTCAACCTGAAGATAAAACAATAATAACACGTTGGTATCTCAACCTGAAGATAAAACAATAATAATACGTTGGTATCTCAACCTGAAGATAAAACAATAATAACACGTTGGTATCTCAACCTAAATATAAAACAATAATATTACACAGTTCATATCTCAAATTAAAATAAATGCATGAACCACAACTCCACACAAATATAAAATAATGAAGTTTAAACAACACTACACCCTAAACAATACACAAAGGTTAAGAAATTAAATCTACAGAATGAGTTATAAAGTGAAACATATCAGACCTCTTTGAAAACGACTTACTGAGGAATGTATGAACTTGTCACTTGTGTGATAAAACTGTAAAAAATATTAGTAGGATGTATGCATCTTACCAGAGAGAGGTAAAAACATCAAAAAACCGTCTGTGTACAAGTGGAACATCTGATTTGTTAGCTGCAGATTCGTGACTACTACATCGGCTCACGCTGGCATTCTGAGGTGGGCTTTTCCTCAATCTCTGAGTGAGGTAATGGCGAAGAAGTTTCACTGATTCGTAACAGACAGTAAAAATTGCAACACCAACACATAATCCAATAAATCCTGGGAAGAAGTGGGCATAATAACATAAAATTAGTTAACCAATTATTATGAGTAATAAAGCAACAAGCATAAAGCAATAATTTGTTAGCTTTCTCTCATTACTATTCATGTTTTATGTCTACATATATTCGGTACTTTCTGTTTGGTTGAAAACACGAGACATTTTATAAAGATATATTTCTAATAATGAATAATGTAAAATGTGTTTCAATGGGCTAAGAATATCCATTTATTGATGGTTCTTTTTCCCTTGCTGACTGAAATCTATATGAAGGGGTTGTCCTACAAGTGCTAAACTGTCCCAAATTCAACATTTTGAAGACAGTGCAGCAACACCAGCACCAGATGTAATGATCATAATACACATTGAGAAAATTATACACAGATACTAAGGTGACACTAGTCATAATTGATGAACCAACTAGCTCTAAGGGAACCCCACCACAGCCTCATTTAGAGATAATCAAGTTCAAAGTTCAACTACCAGGGTCTTTCACTTCATTTCATGGATTGCCATGCAAGTTAAACACATAATGAATGAAACTTGTTTGAGTTAGTAAGACACCAGGTTCAAAGTTAAAGTGTCAGCCAAAGGTCCTGAGTTTAAGCTGCCTTCACAAGAATTTATTACAACACTGGTTTCTTATAAAGCAAACAAATAAATGAACTAATCAATAGGTTGAAAAATATATTACAAGCCAACAAAGACACAGGGTGTTAATTTATCTGTAAATATTACACCATACAAAAATGTCAGCAATTAGTTTGGTAGTTTTAAAAGCATACACCAGTCATAAAGAAATCTCAATAACCACTTATTTTCTGTGATAGAAAACAGGTATTCAACTGATTCAACTTTCATGAGTAAATTCATTATGAATGTTTCAAGAAAGACTGGGGTTTAGAGGTATTTTTTTAAGAACACCTAATCAGAACAGTATACAATTCTAGTGCATTAATCAATAAAAACAGGATTGATTGTTTTACTTTCTTACAGATTTCTTTCTGAAGGTATATTAGAAAATTTTCAATTAAAAATTAATAAAAACAATGCTGCATTTAGGTTTCAGTTAATAACTCACCATTAAATATAAAACTAAAAAGCAAAATTAATAAAAATAATAAAACAGTACATAATTAGAATTTTATGTCTGTGAAGCTGTAGGTGATCATAGTTAAGACTGTGTATGCTAAAAAAGTGACAAAATATTCACTGGTTAATGATTCAGTGTCACTGGTTCTGCACAAAGTTACACATAATGTTCTGACTGTACTGTGGCCACTGACAAAATATGCACTGGTTAATGATTCAGTGTTCACTAGTTCTGTACAAAGTTACACATAATGGTCTAACTGTACTGTGGCCACTGACAAAATATGCACTGGTTAATGACTCACAGTGTTCACTAGTTCTGTACAAAGTTATACACAATGGTCTAACTGTACTGTGGCCACTGACAAAATATGCACTGGTTAATGATTCAGTGTTCACTAGTTCTGTACAAAGTTACACATAATGTTCTAACTGTACTGTGGCCACTGACAAAATATGCACTGGTTAATGATTCAGTGTTCACTAGTTCTGTACAAAGTTATACACAATGGTCTAACTGTACTGTGGCCACTGACAAAATATGCACTGGTTAATGACTCACAGTGTTCACTAGTTCTGTACAAAGTTACACATAATGTTCTAACTGTACTGTGGCCACTGACAAAATATGCACTGGTTAATGATTCAGTGTTCACTAGTTCTGTACAAAGTTATACACAATGGTCTAACTGTACTGTGGCCACTGACAAAATATGCACTGGTTAATGATTCAGTGTTCACTAGTTCTGTACAAAGTTACACACAATGGTCTAACTGTACTGTGGCCACTGACAAAATATGCACTGGTTAATGATTCAGTGTTCACTAGTTCTGTACAAAGTTATACACAATGGTCTAACTGTACTGTGGCCACTGACAAAATATGCACTGGTTAATGATTCAGTGTTCACTAGTTCTGTACAAAGTTACACACAATGGTCTAACTGTACTGTGGCCACTGACAAAATATGCACTGGTTAATGATTCAGTGTTCACTAGTTCTGTACAAAGTTACACATAATGTTCTAACTGTACTGTGGCCACTGACAAAATATGCACTGGTTAATGATTCAGTGTTCACTAGTTCTGTACAAAGTTATACACAATGGTCTAACTGTACTGTGGCCACTGACAAAATATGCACTGGTTAATGATTCAGTGTTCACTAGTTCTGTACAAAGTTACACATAATGTTCTAACTGTACTGTGGCCACTGACAAAATATGCACTGGTTAATGACTCACAGTGTTCACTAGTTCTGTACAAAGTTATACACAATGGTCTAACTGTACTGTGGCCACTGACAAAATATTCACTGGTTAATGATTCAGTGTTCACTAGTTCTGTACAAAGTTACACATAATGGTCTAACTGTACTGTGGCCACCGACAAAATATGCACTGGTTAATGATTCAGTGTTCACTAGTTCTGTACAAAGTTACACAATGGTCTAACTTTGTACTGTGGCCACTGACAAAATATGCACTGGTTAATGATTCAGTGTTCACTAGTTCTGTACAAAGTTACACATAATGGTCTAACTGTACTGTGGCCACTGACAAAATATGCACTGGTTAATGATTCAGTGTTCACTAGTTCTGTACAAAGTTACACATAATGGTCTAACTGTACTGTGGCCACTGACAAAATATGCACTGGTTAATGACTCACAGTGTTCACTAGTTCTGTACAAAGTTACACATAATGTTCTAACTGTACTGTGGCCACTGACAAAATATGCACTGGTTAATGATTCAGTGTTCACTAGTTCTGTACAAAGTTATACACAATGGTCTAACTGTACACTGTGGCCACTGACAAAATATGCACTGGTTAATGACTCACAGTGTTCACTAGTTCTGTACAAAGTTATACACAATGGTCTAACTGTACTGTGGCCACTGACAAAATATGCACTGGTTAATGATTCAGAGTTCACTAGTTCTGTACAAAGTTACACATTATGGTCTAACTGCACTGTGGCCACTGAAGAAATATATACTGGTTAAGTGGAATTACGTTCTAAGTGTTTTAACCATCATATTTATCCTTCACTTAGTTTTCTATAGAACGAAAGTTTCACTGAAGCAAAGAAGACAAGAAACAGCATCCAAGTGATTTAGAAGATGTAAACTCATAAAAGTAGACCACTTATATGTTGTTTGGGACCTGAGGGCTAATTTAACTTTTTTAATCTATTTTTGAGCATAAAGAATTGAAATACATGAAAAATTTACTTTCAATGTCAGTATCTTTGTTACAATCTGTTTATCTTTTATGTGCTCACCTTCCACTGTTGAAGAACCAAGTCCTTTAAATAGCAAGTTTTCTACATGGTATGAAAATTGAAAATAAGACCCGTGCATGGCCATTTCTAAAACAAAGTATAGATAAAAATTATACACTTAAGTAGTGAAAACTAACATTTATTTATTGTTAAGTACAAAGATACACACAGTGGTCTAACTGTACTGCAGCCACTATCAAATATCTGAATGAAGTTTTAGTGTCATAAGCCTTCACAATTAATGATGTATCTCTCGGAAAGCATCAGAATTACTGTTGGTCTAATATGGAAAGCATCAGAATTACTGTTGGTCTAATATGGAAAGCATCAGAATTACTGTTGGTCTAATATGGAAAGCATCAGAATTACTGTTGGTCTAATATGAAAAGCATCAGAATTACTGTTGGTCTAATATGGAAAGCATCAAATTACTGTTGGTCTAATATGGAAAGCATCAAATTACTGTTGGTCTAATATGGAAAGCATTAGAATTACTGTTGGTCTAATATGGAAAGCACAAGAATACATCATTAAACTACTATAAATATGTAAATTCTGCCAGTCCATTGTGTAGTCTAGAATTTCAATTTTCCAAGTTACCTTTTAAAGGACTACAAAGATATAGTGAGAATATGGGGTCACTGAAAAGTAAGAAAACTGCTTAGAAAGTTATTTTAGAAACTGAAAAATGTTTTTAACATTTTCAGCCACAAGGAACTTTTTAAAATGTCACCACATGTAAGATAACTGCTTAGTAATCACTTAATCTGTAGTTTCCAAGACCCTCAACCTTTCTCTAAGTAAACATTTCTGTCAGTCAGCACTGCAACAGGTTGAAGACTGAAGGTGACCTGTACATCAAATATTTACCAGATCAGTTTACTGGTTAAACCAATCACATGTTCCACATCTATGCACAAGTAATTACAAAAACATTTTATAAATTATACAGAATTGAAGGGGAGTTTGCAAATCTTATCCCTGGAAGCTAATAATTGGACATTTTTAATATCTTGGTTCGTTACATTCTCAAATACTTAACTGTTAAATACTGTACACTTACAGAAGTGGAACATGTTACATGAAGTTGAACAGAGTTAGAAGCTATAAATATTTTAAACTACAAGAAAGACAATAAAGATTTTCTGCAAAATAATCATATTAAAACACAAAAAAACTGACCTATGGCTGTGCATTTATCACAGTATAAAAATGTGAATTTCTTTGGGAGATTAAAAATAAACAGTTTTTCTGTAAAACCTGTCAAAGTTTCAAGTTTAAAATGAATAATCCATTATAACCTAATTAAAGTTATAAAATATTAATTTTAGGCTTAACTCTCTTATGTACAGATTAAACTTGCATAAAATAAGAAATTATCAGTTTCTTTATAAAAATATTACTGTATATAACATTATCACAAAACTAAAAAACATTACAAAACTGCTTTAATAGTAATAATTTATGTTTCATGCTTTCAAATATCTGAATTATTAATTCATAGAGTTCTCTGTTTGTAACTTCTTTAAAAAAAAACCTCTTGCAGAAACGTTCTAACATGAAGTTACAGAACATTCTGGATGTTAGTGTTTTCACTAACAAGTCAAACACATGTTGACAGAGTTTGTTACAGGAAGATGTTGTAGGAAAAATCATACTCAAAATCTGGGAAAAAATTGTTTTTTATAAGTGGAAGATAAAAAAATATTTTTCACATAATATAAAAAAGAAATATGCTTACTCTAAATTATTACATCCCATAATGAGTCTTCCAAATTACAAAGTGGCTTTTTTAAGTAATAATATGAATAACAAGGAACATTCAAGCTTGTTAGAAAGTAAAACTTAAATCCATCTTTCATTACTACAAAATAATGACAGTAAGTGGATTATGTCACACACACTTGTGTCGAGTGAGAAGCGAGTGATCCAACCCTATTTTGTGTTGTAAAAAAAGTACACTTGAATAATTATAGTGTAAGTACTTGTAGAATTTAATGTTTCCTACATAGTATCTGTTCTTCTGATGGAACATTAACACATTTTGGCTTGCTATAGTCTCATATCCCTGCATCCCCATATTCTTAGCAGGCTTATTGTACACTGCACAGTATCTAACTCCTGATCTCACAAATCAAAACCCCTTTCAAATACTCTGTGTGTACAGAAATGTATATGTACATGTGTTTGTACTACAATAACATGTGTTAA
>NC_134827.1:108660376-108735623 GCF_004210375.1 Tachypleus tridentatus
CTGTCCCATCAAATAGCATAGCTTTCTGTAAAACTACTACTGCTTGTTTTAAGTTTAAGAAAGACTTGCGATCTGAGTATCTTCTGAAGCAAGTCCGAATCTTGTTGCAGCAAAATGCCACTGACGAACTTCTTGCCGAATTTTCCAGCCTCTGTAACCCTTGAATTATTTACGACTGCAGTTTAACCTTGTGAAACTCGTGTTTTGCCGACCTGCAAGCCTTGACAGCTCTGTATCTTCTTTGTAGGTTGATGACCACTTGCTTCAGTTGAATGTATTTCTTCTAACCAGATATTGTCTGATGCATGCTTGCACTGTCACAATATTATTGCAATACTTCTGCAGCAATCGTCTACATATCCACCCCGTACCAAGCCTGTATTGTTAGAATAGCTCCCTTACTGATGTGGTACTGTAACATGGTTCTTTCCCCAAACTCCAAGCACGGTAACGACATTTATTATTATTACAGCTGATCTTCGCATTAGCAGATATTTACTTCTCTGCCGAAACATTCTGTACTGAGCTTGGATCAAAATACACGCACGAGACTGAATTCAGTTTCTTTCGGACCTTCCAGCCACGGACTCCAGCTTGCAGAGTGATAACAGCTCCTTGAGCAAGTAAATACTCTCTACGACAAACCACAGCTAGTTTCTTTGCTCTGTACCTTTCTTGGAGTACAAGAGTGGCCCATTTTAAAATTCTAAACCTTTTCTAACTAGAAATCCTCGTATCAGCTTCTGGATCCTTCTACAAGCTACCTGAAGCTCTAAATAACGTTTCCTGGACTTCATCATTCTAAACTGTGTCTGCAAAGTGATCGTGGCTTGTTTTAAGTTCAAGAAATTCTCCGAATTTCTTTTCCACTACCAACACGGACTCTTTCCTGCATTTGTAGGTAACCAAACAGAGTTCCATGTATCGTGATCTTTGTTGGTACATTCGTACACATGCTTGAAGTTTTATCACAGCTTTCTTTTGCATACAGAACTCTCGTCTTTCCACGAATCCTCGATATGCAGCTTGGATGAAAATTGCAGCATTTCTTTTCAGAATATACTCTTTTCTTTCCTTCCGACAGTTTAGGTAGCAATGCGTCTATCTTCTATTTTCTTAACGTAATTCTTGATTAACAAATAATGCCTGCGTGCAATAAACCCTTTCATTCTGGCTTGTAAAACCAATACAGCTTGTCTATAAGCCAGGAAGTCTTTTCGAGCTTTTTCATTCTGAGATTGTGCTTGCTTTAACCACTAGTTTAGGAGTAGAAGGAACCTCAGTCTCTCTTTGTTTCTTCTGCTAACGTAGCTTTAAAATGTTGCTGCAAGTGATTGCTGCATGCCTTATCTGAAAACGTTTTCTAGCCATTAACATACAGAGTAGCTCTGCAACTTTATTACAGCTGACCTGTGGGTCAGGTACCTCTTTCGGAGAAGGTAGGACCTGATATAAGATTGTAATATGACAACACTTTTCTCAGAGCAAGATAATCCTGCCTAACCTTCTGTCCCGTCTTAGTGTTCCTCCACCACTTCTGAATACAAACTACTGCTGTTTTCTGTTTTTTAAAGAAATTTTTTGCCAAATAACTTCTTGCGTGTGCTTGCAATATAACGACAGCTTTTCTTTTGCCAGAAAACTCCGTCGAGTTTTCTTCGTCCTGTACCATCGTTGTATGTTTATTACTGCATAACGGATTCTCAGATAAGCCATTCTGCACTGCTGACCATGATATATAGCTCTCACGACTCTTTGAATCCTAAGAATAGCAGCATACAAGTGATGGTTTTAGTCTAGCTAACCACCCTTTCACAACAGCTTGAATGCCACAGCTGCTCGCTGCTGTCTTTCAGTCTTTTCTGACTAACCAACCACGAACAAGAGCTTGGATGAAGATGATGGAACACCTTATACGGATATATTCTCTTCTCTGTGTACACCCTATTATGTGGGCACGATATTGGCTGTATTGTTTTAACAGCCAGTTAGATTTCAAGTAAGATTTCCGTGCCTTCCAGGGCGGATATACTTCTGTAAGGTAACAGCAGCAACTAATCTTTCCTTCATTTCCTTCCTTGTTCTGAAGCCTCTGTAAGCAGCCTGGAAAGAAACAAACAAGATATCGGAAAATGTACAGCACATAACTTTAGCTACATAACAAATTTTCTCAGTTGTTTAAATGCAGATGTATAAAACCTCATTGTTTATACAATAAAACATAATGCGTCATATTTTCAATGCTGTTTACAGGAAAATATGTTAAGTTTTCTTATGTCTCTACCACAATATATTACTACAAACCTGAATAACAACAGCCATCAGCTGTTGGTGCTGGAATAGTTTCTCTATACGCAAGCTGCAAACGTTTCCTTGCTACAAAACATTTAAAGGCACACTGAATGATGGTTGCCCTGTTTTGTTTGTTCAGTTGTTGCCGGTGTAAAAACTTGCGAAGAGCTCTTTGAATTACTGTTGCAGCTTTAATTTTGGCCTGCAACATAAAGTACTAATATTACCAAACAATACAAATACTGACAATACATGTATACATATAAAGCAAAGTACAACACACTATGAAAAGTTTGGTTACTTACTTATCACTGTTACAAGTTAATAGTCTCCACATGATACGCTCAAACTGCTAAACTGGAATAAAGTCAACACAATATATAGAAAAGTGTCAGGATAGCTTGTAACCATAAGAAAGACTTTCAAAACAATGCAAGTGATAATTTGTGACAGGCTTTTCTTAACCAGAGGTTAATAAGTAATAATAATGGAACCATTTGTGAGGTGTATGCCTCTGTCATCATGGCCTTTCGATTAACACCCAAAATACTCTATGTAAACTCTAACTTTGTAAATGGCTTATATAGATAAAGATTTGTTAAACATCTTACTGCCATGTAAAATATCACAAGAGAAATAATCCATGGACTTAAGCACAAAATGTACTTTAACATTTGATATACAAGATATTTTTTCTTACATTTTTTTAGACATCAGCTTTGTATTAAATGTACATTCTCTCTCTCTCTTAAAGTATGTTTCAACACAGTAATAAGATGTTTTCTATGCTGAACTTAGTTTTCTTAGATAAGGAAAATGTTTATTAAGATTCCCAAATGTTTGTAGGGTACATCTAACGTTTTCAATTTAAGAGTCAAACAAAGGTACTCAATACAGTTGAAACTTTAGTTTGCAAATTGGCTACAAGGACAGCACTGTTAGCAGCACTGAGGCACCAGGTTTGTTTACATCTAAGTCTTGTGTTTTGGCTTATATTTTACCCTTATTTTAAATGTACATTTTGTCTTCAATGAACCAAGAGCAATGCTAGTGCTGTTTTTTATTCAACGAGGCAGAAACCATCTTACAAGGTACATTAAGCCTTATTACAGATATTCCATTTACGTCACAATCTTTATCTCTCATAAAGATGCAGTAGACACTTGTCTTACTGAGGGTCCCTTGTTGGTTATTCTTACCAGTATCATAACACCCTGACCTTCAGTAATTCTCAGTCTGTCTAGATCTACCATATCATGACTTTACACAAAGTTTATTATTTCTTTGTGCCATAACATTTGTTATTAGAAGAAAGTGAAATGTCATACTAACAGTTATGTAGGTAACTAAAACAAACAAAATGATATTTAATGTCACGACCAGAACCTACCTTCCTCTTGGCTTCTTCCTTCCTAATTTGTCGTCTCTTCCACGCAAGTTGTAAAATTCGGGCTGCACGATTTCTTCACTCAGATCAATCAGTCGTGCACTGAGATACGTTACCAGGGTGATGACCACTTTCTCATCAGGAATAGTATTGGACATATCTGTTGGTTTAGTCAAAATGGGAATACCTCAAGCTCTTGCATCTAAAATGAGTTAAACCTTCTTAAACACCGACATTTTTATGTCAGTGCTAAGTTTCATAAAAAGTGAACCATTCTACACAACTGATTAATAAACCAAGTATGAAAAAATTCAATTCATTTTTTCTTCGAAAAATAATATTCAAATTTAAATTATTTACAATATAATTAGTGTTATTACTTTGTTATAATTTAAGTTCTGTGAGATAGATGTCAGATGAGTCATATGTAAATTTTTAATAGAAATTAAGCTTCTAATATGATGAAGCAAGGTACAGGGACAAGGTTCACTCTTCTAACAACAAATTTTAGTTGAACTAATGATAAACATAAGTCATGTTGAATGAAAAGTCAGCTTCCATAGGTATGCCAGTGATCTGTTTAAACGTTTTCAAAGGTCACATAGTTATAAGAGTTAAAGTTGCATATTGGTCTTCTATATAAACATATCAGTGTCAAAGAACAAATTAATTAAATATTAATAATACTCAAGTCTTGTAAAACTTAATACATGAAATAATAAAGTTGTATGTTGGAAGGACAATTAAAAATTCATTCAAGAGAATAGAAAGTAGTCCAACATTCTAGAACTGTTGTACCGTATTCCTAAATAGGCCAAAACCAATGGCAAAATAATTTAAGAATTATTTTAGGTCATTAAATATGATATGACAGATTTAGTTACAGTATTTATTAATTTTCAAGACAACCACATTTTAAAAGAATTTTGTAATTATATACAAAAGTAAATTTATTAACCCTTTAAAATGTGATTTTTGTTAATCAATACGGTAACTAAATAATATTAACTAAAGTTTAGATATTCAATTACTAAATAATTCTCAGAAAAGTATATAAAATTAGCAGTTATTTCATATTAATTTACTGAAGATTAGTAATAATATTAATTATATTATTAAATTCTATAGATGAAATTTAAATATCAATCTTCTCTATCTGTTTTATAATCTCTATCTCATTAAAGATGTACATTTTAAACCACGAGTCACAAACGTTTGTGGATAAATGCAAAATGTAAAAATAATTCATTTGTTTTTGGAATTTCGCTGAAAGCAACACGAGGGGGCGTTATAATGTGGCCGTCAATCCCACTATTCGTTGGTAAAAGAGTAGCCAAGAGTTGGCGGTGGATGGTGATGACTCGCTGCCTTCCCTCTAGTCTTCCAATACTAAATTAGGGACGGCTAGCACAGATAGCCCTCAGTTTGTTGCGAAATTCAAAACAAACAAACAAACAAACCAAATATGTACAATTTCTAAAACATATAAAGTAGTACAGGAAGGAATGGAAAACAATGTAAGGTACTGGTACAGTAATAAATTTTCATGCTGATCCTCAGTCTTGTAAAGTTTATGATATGAGATAATTTATGAAAGAAGCCAAAATATAGAAGAATGAAAATGATGCTGCTGTAAATGAAACTTTGCTGATATTGGGGTGTGAATAAAGAACAACTTCTCAAGTTGCTGACATTGAGGAAAAGAACTGTACAGTTGCACTGATGATGTAGATGCTGAAAAAAACAAAAACAAAACTAGATTAACAGAAACTGTTTTAGCAAAACAACGAAATCTTTGAACAAAATGTTACAGAGGTTTAATCTTTGATTAAAATATTGTGTAATAATTTCCATTTCATCAAATTTAAAATTATCTTACCGATTTTATGTGTCAGACTTCTTTCCATTTCGGGTTTCGTTATAAGTATCTGTGCTGTTTGAATAAGGGAATACCCACCGTTGTACCATAGGTTTATTTTTATTTTTAGGAAGGTAACTGTATATTCCTGTAATTGACTGTTTATCATGGTTCTTATTGGAACACTGTCAACAGTGGCTGACTGAGTTGTTGAATATCCAAATTGTAAAATACTTTTCATGTTTTCTAGTTATTTATAGCTGCCCTCTAATTCTTTACTGGACTGAAAAACTGAGTGCCTTTTACATAAAGTGAACAGAAACTGTTGCGCAACAAGCTTTCTTCATAAAAGAACAACTTATATTTTTCTTTTTTCCTGTGGTTGACTAACCGTGGTTATTTCTTTGAAGTTTTCAAATTCGGCTTCTTCGACAAGATCATCTATCTCTTCTTCTACCTCTGTAACGTAGCTTTCATTTTCTTCGTATCTTCCAGTGCAGCTATAAAATAAATTAGTAAAGTATTTTGTTTGTTTGTTTGGAATTAAGGTCAAAGCTACACAATGGGCTACCTATGTTGTGCCCATCACGAATATCGTAACCCGTATTTTGGCGTTTTGAGCTTTCAGACTTACCACTGAGTCACTTGGGGCATGAGACTAATATTACGTATGTAAAAAAATAATTTAGTAAAAATCAAAACAGCTAAACAAAAAAAAAAGATGGAATAAATATAAATGTAAATGTACATTTATTAATGTAAGTTGTTTAATACATAGAAATCTAATTTTGTCCACAATGCATATTGTTATTTTTTCCTTTGATATAAACATGCGGAAAATTAAAGAAGTGACTGCTTTTAATCACATATGTCCCCTGTGGGACAGAGGTAAGTCTTTGGATTCACAACGGTGAGATGAGGGGTTCCATTACTCTCGGTGGATACAGCAGATAGCCGATGTGGATTTGTTATAAGAAAAACATGTACACACGCACACATAATCATGGGCCCAGCATGGCAAGTGGTTACGGCACTCGACTTGTAATCTTAGGGTCGCGGGTTTGAATCCCGTCACACCACACATGCTCGCCCTTTTAGACGTGGGGGCGTTATAATGTTACAGCCAATCCCACTATTCTTTAATAAGAGTAATCAAAAGATGGCGGTGGATGGTGATTGCTAGCTGCCTTCCCTCTAGTCTTACACTGCTAAATTAGGGACCGCTAGCGCAGATAGCCCTCGAGTAGCTTTGCGCGAAATTAAAACAATACAAAAAAACACATAATAATGTATATAAATGGCCCGGCATGGCCAAGTGGGTTAAGGCGTTCCACTCGTAACCAGAAGACTGCATCAAACATGCTCGCCCTTTCAGCCGTAGGGGCGTTATTAGTAAGGGTAAATCCAACTATTCTTTACCCACTAGGTAAAGAGTAGCCTAAGAGTTGGCGGTGGGTGGTGATGACTATCTGGCTTCCCTTTAGTGTTACACTGCTAAATTAGGGACAGCTAGCGCAGATTGCCCATGAGTAGCTTTGAGCGAAATTTAAAAAACAAACAAACAAAAAAAACAAATGTAAAAATATGAAAAAAACAGAAATTTAAATATATTAGTGTTATTGAAAGATGTTGGTTAGGTCATCTATTAATTCCTTATATTATTGCTTTCTTTAATATGTTAACAAAATTTTATAAAGTGTATTGGTCTGTTCCAAAGAAAGCTAGTACAGTATCACCATATTGACAAACTTATAGACCCAAAAATTAGATAAACCGAGCACGGTAATTTCATTCGAAAAAGAAAATAATAATAATACCCTAATGCTATTACTGATGTTTCCTTTAAGCTTGTATCAGACAAAATATGTAGAGGTGTAACAAGAAATGACTGTTGCATTTAATACAAAATAGTGTTTCACGTAATTACAATAATAAAATCTTTTTTTATAGCTATCATCGTCCACTGTTTTCTAATTACTCTTGCAATAACATTTTGTATTAAATTATTAAACTATGCGATAATCTTTGAATTGTGAAAATAAATGTTAATATATAATAATAATATGTGTAATAATAACAATAAGGCATAATTAAGCAATAGGGTTATCTCGCAAATGAAGGCTTAGGAACTATCCACGCACTTTAGATCACATAAAAAACCACGTACCAAGATGGAATCAAACACAAAAACAATTTTCGTAACTTTCTCCTCACATATCTCCCTATTTTGCCCATATTTAAATCAAATTAGTAGATTGCTCACAATTAATCGCCTTTCACAAGATTTTTTTTTCAATGTAAAATTCTGTTGTCATAGTAATGCCAATGTAACACTATTACAACAATATCTTACAGTGACGTTTAAACTAACCCTTAACAACGTTGTTTAGTTAGTAACGGAAAATCGAATGTACATATTTAAAAAAACTTTAAACAATACTTTCTTTCACGTGCTACAATATCACAATTATGTAAAAATAAGAATAAATATAAACACACACTTGCATATTTGTTAATGTAAGTTGTTTTTTTGTTTTTGATAAAGATTGTTTATTTTTGAATTTCGCACAAAGCTACTCGAGGGCTGGCTATCTGCGCTAGCCGTCCCTAATTTAGCAGTGTAAGACTAGAGGAAGGCAGCGAGTTATAACCACCCACCGCCAACTCTTTTACCAACGAATAGTGGGATTGACCGCACATTATAACGCCCCACGGCTGAAAGGGCGAGCATGTTTGGCGCGACGGAGATGCGAACCGCGACCATCAGATTACGAGTCGCACGCCTTAACACGCTTGGCCTTGCCGAGCCTTTTGATAAAGAAAATTTTATATAATTTATATTGTTTTTTGCCAGTTATTTCTGCTCCATGAGGACCCTTCATGGCCAAGCGAGTTACGGCGTTCGACTCGCATCCCGTCGCGCCAAACATGCTCGCCCTTTCAGCCGTTGGGGCGTTATAATGTGACGGTCAATCCCAATATTCGTTGGCAAGAGTGGCCCAGGAGTTGGCGGTGGGTGGTGATGACTAGCTGCCTTCCCTCTAGTCTTACACTGCTAAATTAGGGACAGCTGCAGATAGCCCTCGAATAGCTTTGCGCGAAATAAGAAAAACAAACAAACAATCTACTCTGAAAAATCAAAAAGTGATTATGCTTAACCATGTGTTCAACTTATGAAAGAGCTTCGAAATGTTCTTTCAGTATTGTTGGAAAACGTCTGATAGTTTCTCTGACACAAGATGTATTATTCTTTATGTCGAATTTGTTAAACCGATCCAGCATTTTGACGAGCACGCTATATCTGGTGTAGATAATCTACGCTTGTCATTAAACTGCATAGATTGGAAAACTCTAGTCATCAGTGTTAGTTAGGCCTGTTGTAGTTTATAATACTGTATTCTTTATTTAGTCCACTAGAGATAACAAATAATATGAAGTGTCTAATAGCATTTCAACCATTTGTTGTCCGTCACATCCATTGCCGACGGCAGATTTCTTGCTTAAAAGAACTTACTTATCAGAGCGGCCCGGCATGACCAGGTGGGTTAAAGCGTTTGACTCGTAATCCGAGGCGGGATCGAATCCCGTCGCACCGAACATGCTCGCTTTTCAGCCATGGGGCATTATAATGTGGCGGTCAATCCCACTATTCGCTTGTAAAAGAGTTGGCGGTGGATGGTAATGACTAGCTGCCTTCCCTCTACTCTTACACTACTAAATTAGGAACGGCTAGCGCAGATAGCCCTCGAGTAGCTTTGCGCGAAATTCAAAACAAACATACAATTCGATGTCGTTTAGGCATATGAAGATACAGTGAAGGAAACCTTACAATAACCAAATATTTTCTACATTGGCTAAGAATGTTGAAAACTACCATATCCATTAATGTAATGAGATCTTCACGATTCTAATAACACAATATATCAATCTAGCTTTACTGCTTTGTTCTTTCATTATAGGAGTTGGAATGTTATATTCCTTATTACAATTCCACCTTTCTCACCTGGGCCCGGCATGGCCAAGTGGATTAAGGCGTTCGATTCATAATTCAGTAATGCTCTCCCTTTCAGCCATGGGGGCATTATAATGTGACGGTCAATCCCAATATTCGCTGGTAAAAGAGTTGGCGGTGAGTGGTGATGACTAGCTGCCTTCCCTTCAATCTTACACTACTAAATTATGGACGGCTAGCGCAGATAGCCCTCGTGCAGCTTTACGTAAAATTCAAAACAAACAATCAAAGCCTCTCTCACCCAATGTTTTCTTTTAGTTATTTTTTTAGTTAATATTTTCTTTTATTAGCTGTTGTAAAATGGTACAACGGGAAACATGTAGGCCTACAATGCTAAAAATCAAGTATACATATCTATGGTTGGCACAGCAGAAATAATCCATTGCACAGATTTGTTCTTGACACCGAAGAAATTTTAGTCCGTCTATTTTATAAAAAAAAACTTAAAATAATAAACTTTCTAAGAAACTATTATCTTTTTGTATGAATTTTATAAGAAAAAATCACATTCAATAAAAAAAAAACTTTTAAATTTTATTTTGGCTCTTTCCTTCCTTTCTGAAGTTGTAAAATAAATTAAGAAAATGTTTTGGTAACTTGAGACCTGTATTGATGTAGAATTTGTGGTAGCATATCATTATTGATGTTTTATTTATTCGGAAAGAAAATAGGCTATTTTTATCTGAAAGTGTGTGATTTTTTTTTTATTTCAGAAAAAAGTTAAGACATTTCTGAGTTGACCTATAAAGATAAACCAGAAGGGAAAACAACTTTATTTTCAGATTTTTTATTAATTGAGAAAGACAGCTAGTTCTTTTGACACGCAAAATTATATCAGAAAGAAAATTATATTTAACATCCACGTGCTTGCTCTCTTACCAACGTGACAAGCAGTCACTCGTCAGGAGTTCGTGAAAAAGATATGTGGTCGGAAACTAAACAGGAAGCTACTTGTGGAAGTTAAAACTAATAATGTCAGTCATTTCACAACTTGAACCTTTAAGTGGGAACCACCGCGCGTGCGTGTGTGTGTTCTTATAGCAAAGACGCATCAGGTCATCAGTGTCCATCGAGGGAAACCAAACCCCTGATTTTAGCGGTGTAAATCCGAAGACTTACCGCTGTTCCAGCAGAGGACAATGGAACCTGAATCTAAACACAACTAAATGAAGATTGCTGCTCTAGTCAGTATTGGTGGATTCTCAGAGTTTACAGAGATCCGAAACGGCGATGACAGTCGCTAAATCACACTCGTAAATTTACTCCGTAAGCGGGAGCACAACATGTTCGATTCTCAATCATGCAAGTAGTGAATACATCAGCTGATAAATGTATCATTGAAGAGTATATACTACATACATATAACAGTACTAAAGTGAATAAAACTGTACATTAATTAGAATGTATATAAATAAATAATAATGACATATCTGTCTACCATCGGCAGGAATCGAACCTCAGATTATGTGTGAATCTGTAAAATCACCGTTGGTCTATCGGGTAATTCAATAAGCAAAGATTTGGGAGGCAAACCAAAATAATCCGTCTTAAAACCCTGACATGTGCACGAGTACTAGTTTGATAGGTATGTCCGTCTAGAGACATCACCAACAACAGTAACCAGAAACTATTTAGCAAACCCACAATAATTAACACAGTGCAGTTTAGCGTAAGAACTAGGCCTAAAAAAATCGAATACTAGCCCTAATAACAAATATATGCTAAGCCTAACTGTAGCGTCGCATATTTTAACCATAGAACGAGGCGTAACAATCAGAAACCTAAATGATTTATAAAGGTTAAAGAATATAAAGCCTCATGCTAGTACAACGGTAAGTCTACTGATTTACAATGCTAAAATCAGGCGTTCGATTCCCCTCGGTGACAGCAGATATCAAGGTGGCTTTGCTATAAGAAACAATACAATACAAAATAAAGAATATAAAATGTCTAGATTAACCTGTTGACTGCCAAGTATTTCAGCTGCTACAATACAACTCTAATGCTTCTTCATTTTGGATCGAAAGTGAAACAATTTCTAAGTAGATCAAATGCATGTATGGTGCTGACATTTAGCGTTGAAGTTAGGTATTATTTAGAACGAATTAACTCGTCCGTGGCACTGTGTTACCGATCGGCTTGGACGAGTTATCTCGTCTACGGCACTGAACGGTTAATAAAATTAACTTTTGTGAACCGGAATGTTTGATACTTGTATTGTTTAGCCGAGCACGAAATTTTCTTTCAGTATCATTGTATTAAGACAATTTGATGAATGAGGGCAAACTCAGAATCGAATTTTTTTTGTTCTTTAATTTTAACATTCTGCAGATTTATAGGCATCACATACATGATGTTATTAATCCTTAAGTTACCAATCTGATTTGTAACTTGACGTAAATAGAATATCAATAATTCACTTATTTAATTCACCACAACAGTTGTTGTTTGTGAAATCTAAAAATATGTCTGTCGTATTCCAGTTGGCCTCATAAATACGTGTCAGGTTTGTTTTTTGAATAACGCAGCATGAAAGCTACACAAGAGCTATCTGCACTAGCCGTCCCTGATTTAGCAGTGTAGATTAGAGAGAAAGCAGCTAATCATCACACCACTAAAACTCTTGGGCTACTCTTTTACCAACGAATGAGTGGGATTGACAGAATCACATTATGACGCCCCCACAGCTGGGCGGGTGGCGAGGCGGAGATCCAGGCCAGATCTTCGGTTTTACAGATGATTTCTTGTAACCACCTGGTTATGCCAGGCACAGGTAGCACTAGATATTACAGATATATTGTGGTTTACATACAACATTCTTTTGTTTGTATTAGCCTTAACCACCTGGTCATGCCAGGCACAGGTATTTAGCACTAGATATTACAGATATATTGTGGTTTATACAACATTCTTTTCTCACATTCAGATATAAACTGTTAAACTTGCAAATAAAATTTTTTGTTTGGCCTTTATGTAAAATCACTTCCTTCAGTACCATAATGCTACTTTAACAACTACTATTTTAAATAAAAGAAACAAAACAGATGTTAGTAGAGTAATCCAAAAATAAAAATGTACTTATATTTTAAAACTGACAAAATTTTTCCACTTTGCTTTTCAATCAATTTTATTATTATACAACATAAAACGACATTTAATTTGTTATTTTGTTTTTTTTTTTTTATGAGGTAAAAAAGATAAAATAAGTGTTGAACTTCAAGCACACATACTACACGAAATCATAAGCAATGTACAGGAAGACCGTCCTAGTGCTTGGAATTTTTGACAAATTATACCAATATAGCATCAACTGTTTCAATAAATTCTCAGATAGTGTAATTGTCCAATGTACCAGTCTGGTTGGATTTAGTGGTGTTTTGGTGACATGGGAATGCACTCAGACATGCTGATTCACGCTCTTGGAGCAGCAGAAGATGAGGAGAATGAAGAATAGAGTTATTTCAACCGAGTTTGGTTTTCTTTCCTCTCCATCTTGTGCGCCGAAGGAAGATAATGCAGACTTTTGTTTTCTGTCACATTCAATGTTAGATTTCATCACCTAAACAAAGTCAAGTTAGCATTCAGTTCTGTCAAACACTCTTTCACCCAAATAGGTTTCAGTAGTAAAGACTTTGAAGTTGAAAATAAAAATATGAAGAAGACATACAAGAATCACAATTAATTACATTTTGAACAAACCAAAATTATTCTACAGTTTGTTCTTCTGATGGACACAATACAAGATGCTGACCCTTTATTAGAATATTTAAAATATAATCACATGTAAATTCAGGTTAGAAAAAACCTCAGTATTACAACTGCTTCAAGAACACAAAATATAAACACTGTAGAGGTAAAAGGAACACTAATAATAATTCTTTTTTAGACTGTTAATAACTTATGAATATGTCTGTGTCATTCTCAGCCAGTGTGCAAACACATCCTTTGTAATATATTTCTTGTTTTACTTTATTACGCAACAGTGTAGCAAAACCACTAAATTAATTGTTTACATTACCACCTTTATGTAAATCCATTTTACCATCTCACTTCACAACAAATCTGACGCATTTTAGACTGCGCATAATTATTCGTAAATTTCTGATTTGACTGCTCCTAGAACTCTCTTCCTTGTAACAAGTTTACAAAGATAAAGTCTTTCTAGATTTTAATTTCATACTATTTGGTCGTTAGGCAGTTAATTACCGAGGCCTTCCCAGGATCGGAAGAATATCCATAACCATTGTAGACCTTCACAATCGTTTACACCCTTATCAATGTAGATTCGCAAGAGGTCCAATCATTATCGAGGTTCACCAGTCACTGCCACACAGCTCCACCTTTCTCCTACTGGGAATGTGGAAAGAAAATCAATTCATTGAGATTGTGTTACAATATGATGGCGAAAATCAATGAAACACACCTGTGGTCTATTACACAAGAGAGAGGGAATGCTATCACAGTTACCCTTATTAATTTGTGAATTAAGAACCAGAACCACTTGCACACAAGAATCTAATTTCAAACAATACAGCTAATTAATGTTTTCTTTTAGATGTGTTTATTATATAAACTATAATAGCTTTGTTCATCAAACATAGGGTACTGCTTTGTTAAAGATAACTTAGGCCATAGAATATCATGACACGCTTACTTAAATACAAAACATTGTATAATGTAGCTTAACAACAGTATTATAAGATTTTATTTATGTAAGATTGCACATTCATAACAAAAACTGGAGAAATTAATCACATTTTTTCAGTGTAAAGTTTGAAACAATTTACAAGTTCATTTCATGAATTTAAGTGTTTTTTTAAACCTTGTACTTCTTACTCTCAGAAAATGGTATAAATTAAAACTTAAGTCACAAAATGATGCAGTTAAGTTGGTCTTTTTTATAGTAATAGCTGAGGAAAAAACGTTTTTCAGGAAACATATTAAGGGGTAGAGTTAGACCCAGCTAACGTTTTATAAGAGCCCACAAAAAAATAAAAAAGTGAAAACAAAATGGGCTTTTCTTTTCACGTGCTAGCCCCACCTTAAGCACTCACTTTAAAGTTGTGAATGGTTAAGTTCGGTTTCACACACAAAGCTCAGTTGTTTTTGTTAAGTCTGTATGTTATGGTAATAATCAAACAATGAAATTTAAGTGTGTTTTGTTAAGGTCTGTATGTTATTATACCAAAACAATGACTTTCTCAGTTCTTTTGTTAAGCTGTTTGTTATGGTAATAATAAAACAATGACCTCAGTTCTTTTTTTCAGGTCTGTATGGAATGGTAATAATAAAACAATGACTTTCTCACAGTTATTTTGGTAAGGTTGTATGTTATGGTAATAATGCAAGCAATGACTTTCTCAGAGTTCTTTTATGTTAAGGTACTGTGTTATGGTAATAAAAAATAATGACTTTCACAGAGTTCTTTGTGATAAGTCATGTATGTTATGGTAATAATAAAACAAGGCAAAGTTCATGAAAACAAATGAAGGTAAATAAAGAAAATATTTAATGTAAGTTTAAATCCAGGTCTTAAACACATTATGAAGCATCTGGTTTATAAAACCAGTTTAGAGAATGAAATAACATAAGGTTAACTTGCAACCAAAATAACTCAGTATTATAGAGGTGTTGACAAACATGCAGTACTGGATAAGAGAGAAATATTGAAGCTAAACGTCACAATGTAAACAGCTAGCTATCTTGATGCAGAAACCCACAATAAATAAAATGCATTTTAGCGTAACAACTAGGTATCGAACACTTACTGATAAGCTAAAATCAACGTTTCGATCCTAGTCATATTTAAAATAAAAGATTTAAGGAACAATAATAAATTTAAAAGAACCTATGTTGTCATGGTAAAACCTGGTAACGAATCTCTGTTGGGAATACAAATCCTTGGCACAGCATTTAATAAGATGTTTGTACAATATTTAATACAATATAAATGTAGGCAATATGTTGAAGTTCGTATTAACTGAAAAGGTTCTACTGCACTGCCTTCTGCTATCTTTTCACAACATGACGCTAAGATCGGGTAAAACATGTGGGCAATTACATAAAATGGTTTAGCACAACTTTCAAAAATGTAAAACAATTTGAAGAAATTTTGGACAACGGTAAAAAGATTTTTTATAAACACTGAATGTTTTAAAAATTTTGTGACGAAATTTTGATAATTGAAATAATTAAAACAATTTTTTTCTGAGGTTAAACTAAATTTCATTTTAAAATTCCACCACATTTTTAAAACTTATAGGAAAACTGAAGAAATAAAATTACATGTGAACCTGAATGTTATACTTTTGTTAACCTAAAACAAATTTTTTTCAGTATCATTGTACATCAATTTCATTCATAACAGACAAACTCAGAATCGTTTTTTTTCCACTTTAATTTTAACAATTTTGCAGGTTTAGTTCATGAAAGGTTCCACCATTTAAAATCTTTATAGCATCATTAAAACATTTTCACAGTTTTTCAAATGTAAAAAAAAATTTTATTATCCCAGAAACAGAAAAATTTTTGAAAAAAAATGTTAACGCTAGTTTTAATGTTCCAAAATTTACAACAACACATGGAACATTGTGTAATGCTAGTCTCAAAATTACTTAAGTTGAAGCACTCTCTATAAAACAGATGGCAAATTAAACAAACAAAATCGTTTGTAATTCATTAAACACTTACTACACACATGTACAACTTTTCTTAAACTTTCAAAATCTTAACCTTTCAAAACAATAGTTTCGTAAGCCATTTATTAAAGGATCAAACATCTCCTAGCATACAAATATAAGCTAACAAACAATAGCATTATACACATCGTGTTCATGAAAAAGTTGTAAAACATTTTATTAACAAGCCTAGCCTTCTTACCAAACAAATGCTTCCTAACTTTTTTAATAACCTCATTTTGTTCCACTACATTGCTAGCCTGATGAATTTTTAGAAATGTGTTGTATAAATAGAATTAATAATAATTCACTTATCTAATTCACACCACAACAGTCGTTGTTTGTGAAATCTAAAAATATGTCTGTCGTATTCCAGTTGGCCTCATAAATACACGTATCAGGTTTGTTTTGAATATCGCGCAAAGCTACACAAGAGCTATCTGCACTAGCCGTCCCTGATTTAGCAGTGTAAGATTAGAGAGAAAGCAGCTAATCATCACCACCCACTGACAACTCTTGGGCTACTCTTTCACCAACGAATAGTGGGATTGGCCGTCACATCATAACGCCCCACAGCTGAAAGGGCGAGCATGGTGTGACGGAGATCGAACGCCCCACCGATCTTCGGTTTACAAGTCTAGTGCCTTAACCACCTGGTCATGCCAGGCACAGGTATTGTTAGCACTAGATATTACAGATATATTGTGGTTTACATACAACATTCTTTTGTTTGTATTAGCCTTAACCACCTGGTCATGCCAGGCACAGGTATTGTTAGCACTAGATATTACAGATATATTGTGGTTTACATACAACATTCTTTTCTCACATTCAGATATAAACTGTTAGAACTTGCAAATAAAAATTTTGTTTGGCCTTTATGTAAATCACTTCCTTCAGTACCATAATGCATACTTTATACAACTACTATTTTGAATAAAAGAAACAAAACAGTGTTACGAGGGATTCCAAAAATAAAAATGTAACTTATTAATTTTAATAACTGACAAAATTTTCCCGCTTTGAGTTTAATCCAATTTTATTATTATACAACATAAAAACGTACATGATAATCTGTTTTTGTTTGTTTTTCTTTTATACAGGTTAAAAAAAGTGATAAAAATGAGAGGTGTATGAACTACAGCACACATACAACACGAATAAAAATCATAAGAATGTACAAGGAAGACACGGTCCTAGTGCTTGGAATTCTTTGACATATTCATCACTGCAACTATAGCATCAACTGGATCAATAAATTCTCGCATGTGTTTGTGTCCAAGTATCCAGTCTGGTTGGATTTGTGGCTGGGTTTTGGTGACATGGGGAATGCAGACAGACATGCTGGAAATCACGCTCTTGGAACACACAGAAGATGAAAGAAATGAAGACGATAGAGTGGTGGACAACCGAGCTTTGGTCAGTTTCCTTTCCTCTTCCATCTTGTGTCGCCGACAGGTAAGATAATGGAGACTTTTGATTTTCTCCATCACATTCTTGTTAGATTTCATCACCTACAACAAAGTCAAGTCAGCATTCAGTTCAGTTCATACACTCTTTCAAGTAATATAGGTTTCAGATAATAAAGACAGTTGACAGTTGCAAAAATAAAAATATGACAGAAGACATTACAAGAAATTCACAATTAATTACATTTCAAACAAACCAAAATTATTACACAGTTTGTTCTCTCAGGACACAATATCAAAGCTGACCCAAATTAGAATATTTGCAAATATAATCACATGTAAATTCAGGTTAGAAAAAAAACCAAAGTATTACAACACTTAAGAACACAAAATATAAACACTGTAGAGGTAAAAGGAACACTAAAATAATCTTTTGTTAGACTGTTAATAACTGTGATGAATATCCTCTGTGTCATTCTACAGCCTAGTGTGCAAACAGTATCCTTTGTAATATATTTCTTGTTTTACATTTATTAAAACAACAGTGTAGTTAAAACACTAAGAATTAATTGTATACCATCACCACCCTATTAATGTAAATCACATGTAAATTTTTACCATCTCACTTCACAACAAATCTGACACATTTCAGACACCATAATTTTCGGATATTTCTGTTTGGCTGCTCCTAGAACTCTCTTCCTTGTAACAAGTTTACAAAGATAAAAGTCTATCTAGATTTTAATTTCTACTAGCTGGTCGATAGTCGTTATTACCGAGGCCTTCCCAGGATCCTGGAAGAAGATCCATAACAGTGTACAGACTTTCGAAAAAATAGTTTCACCCTTCTCTCTGTAGATTCGCAAGAGGTCCAGCAGAGTATCGAGAGAACCAGTCACTGTCCACACAGAATCCACCGTTTTATCATACTGTTGATGTGGAAAGAAAACAATTCATTGAGATTGTGTTACAATATGATGAGAAAATCAAGTGAAACACACACTGTGCATCTATTACACAAAGAGAGAGAGAATGCTATCAAGTTACACTTATTAATTTGTGATAAGAACCAGATGCCCACTTACATCAAAACTGAAATCTAATTTCATAACGAATACAGCTAATTAAGTACGCTTTTCTTACATGTGTAATTATATAAACTATAATGCTTTGTTTCATCAAAGACAAGGGTACTCTCAGTATTAAAGATAACTTAGGCCATAAATACATGACACACTTATCTTAAATACAATAACATTGTATAATGTAGCTTAAACAACAGTATTATAAGATATATACAATATTTGAGTAAGACCTGCACATGCATACATAAAACAAAGAAATTAACACATTTCTTCAGTAGTAAAGTTTGAAACACATTTACAAGTTCATTTCAATGCAATTTAAGTGTTTTTTTAATCCCTTGTACTTCTTACTCTCATGAAAATGGTATAAATTAAAACTTAAGTCACAAAAATGATGCAGTTAAGTTGGTCTCTTTATAGTAATAGCTGAGGAAAAAACGTTTTTATACGGAAACAAATTAAGGGTAAGTTAGGTCCCAGGCTAAACGTTTTATACAGAGCCCATCATGAAAAAACAAAAAAGTGAAACCACAAAATGGGCTTTTTTTTTTTTTTTTCACCCTAGCCCCCACCTATAATACTCCTTTAAAGCTCTGTGAATGGTTAGGATTTCAGTTTCACACACAAACTTTCTCAGAGTTCTTTTGTTAAGGTCTGTATGTTATGGTAATAATAAAACAATGACTTTCTCAGAGTTCTTTGTTAAGGTCTGTATGTTATGGTAATAATAAAACAATGACTTTCTCGGAGTTCTTTTGTTAAGGTCTGTTTGTTATGGTAATAATAAAACAATGACTTTCTCAGAGTTCTTTGTTAACGTCTGTATGTTATGGTAATAATAAAACAATGACTTTCTCAGAGTTCTTTTGTTAAGGTCTGTATGTTATGGTAATAATAAAACAATGACTTTCTCAGAGTTCTTTTGTTAAGGTCTGTATGTTATGGTAATAATAAAACAATGACTTTCTCAGAGTTCTTTTGTTAAGGTCTGTATGTTATGGTAATAATAAAACAATGCAAAGATTTCATGAAAACAAATAAAGGAAAATAGCAGAAAATATTTAATGTAAGTTTAAAGCCGGGTGTTAAACTGTCATTACAGAAGCATCTGGTTTATAAAAACCAGTTTAGAAATGAAATAAAATAAGGTTAACTTGCAACAAGAAATAACTCAGTATTATAGAGGTGTTGCAGAAACATGCAGTACTGGATAAGAGAAAGATTGAAGAAGCTAAACGTCACACAATGTAAACAGCTCGCCTTTCTTGATGACGAGAAACCCACTTGAAATAAAAATGTATTTTAGAACGGCTGGTATTAACACTTACTGATAAGCAAAGACCAACGTTTCGACCTTCCTAGATCATATTTAGAAATAAAATGATCAAGGAACAATAATACATTTGAAGCAGAACCTATGTTGTCATGGTAACAACCCAAGTGAAACAGAATCTCTGTTGGAGAATACAAACCTTGGCAAGATTTAACAAGATGTTTGTGGAATATTTAATCAATTCCATGTGAGGCAAGCTTCGGTTACAGCTTCGTATCAACTGGAAAAGGATTTCTACTGCACTGCCTTCTGCTATCTTCTCACAACATGACGCCGAGAGCCGGGTAACAACATCTGGGCAATTACATAAAATGGTTTAGCACAACTTTCAAAAAATGTAAAACAACCTTACAAGGAAATTATGGACAACGTAAAAGCTTTGGTATAAACACAGTAAGTGAAATTTAAAATTTTAGAAGAAAGAAAGATTAATAGTGAAATAATTAAAACAATCGTTTTCTTTGGTTAAACAAAAGTTTCATTTTAAAATTCCACCTACATTTCTTAAGGGAACTTACTAGGAGAAACGTGAAGAAAAAATATCTACAGTTTAACATGAATTTATCACTTTTGTTAGGCCTAAAAATATATTTTTCCATCCTAGACATTCTACATCAATACTCATTCTATAACAGACAACCTCAGATGGTTATTATATCACACACCAGTGTTTAATAAGTTTTCCTGGTTTAGTTCAAGTGAAGGTAAAACCATTAAAATCTTTACGCAGAATAAAAACATTTTAACAGTTTTTCCAGAATGTAAAAAAAAAAATTATTCTTGGTCCCAGAAACAGAAAAATTTTCATGATTTTAAAATGTTAACTCTAGAGTTTAAGTGATTCCAAAAATGATTCCAACAACAGATGGAATCTTGTGTAATTGCTAGTCTCAAAAATTACTTTTTATGTAATGTATGCACTCTCAGATATAAAGACAGAGGGCAAATGCAACAAACAAAATCGTTTGTAATTCATTAAATACTTACTACACATGTACAACTCTTCTTAAACTTACAAAAATCTCAACTTTTATATTCAAAACAAACATTTTGTAAGCCATATATTAAAGGATCTGACACTGCCTAGCAGCACAGAATAGAACGACATACACAAACACTCGAGCATTATACAACATGCACGTGTTCGTGATAAAAGTTGTCACAATATTTTATTAACACTTAGGCTTCTTACTAAACAAAATGTTTCATTTAGTTTTCCAGTACATTTTCTCAGTGGTCACACTAGAATGTGAGCATCAGAATATAACAGAAATGTATTGAATATGTTGGTATTTCCAAGAAACAGAGAAATCCATAAGATAATAAAAATAGCACTTTGCACTTTCTCATAACCAGAATGGAAGAGATAAAAGCAGAAATTAGTACTATTATGATTAATTTGTTTTTTAAAAGGTTACAGACTTAATACATTAAACCATCAGCAAAGATAAACCAACACCGTGTCCGAAGCAAGTGAAACTTTGACATTTTTCGCTACGTCATCCGTCAACATTGAGAAATTTAGTTAAGTTTGTTCTAAAAACAAAATTCCTGGATTTAAGACCCACAAGAACGTTTGGTCATACATAAAACTTGAAAAATTATTTCTCTCCTGTTTTCTAATTACAAATCTTGAGAGTAATTAAAACAAGTGGGTGTCGTAACATGAGAGCTAAAAATCTCAGTCTCACCTAAATGCATCAGTGCAGACAAGATGTAGGATAGATTTCGGCAACGTAATAAGAAATCTAGAGCCGAAGTTGTTCGATTACATAATTTCTTATCTTCAGTAGCGTTCGCATTAACGGTTTTCAATCTTTCTCTTATTGTTTTCAGTTGACGACTCTTGAGTTTGCAACGCTGCACGTGCCCTCGCCAAGCAGCCTGATGTGAAATAAACATATTACTACAATATTAATTTTTTAAACAATGACAAATGATATACAAAGAATAAGAGAAACTGATACACTTACCTACATGTTGTCAGAGTTCTAATATTTCTCTCTGTTACATATCTAAAGAAAACAGATTAATTTGCACATCTAATAATAATCTAACCACTACAACTAAATGTAAGTGATTTTAACATTTTAGTAATATAACAGAAACATGACCTTTGAAATTCCCGGAACCACCTGACTCGTTAACAGACATATCACACGATTGAACTAGGCAACACGATTCGACAAATCTAGGAACTAAATCTACTGAACCAGAGAAAAGACTATAACAAACCTGAAATTGTTATACTGATGGTTATAAAACAGACCAAATAATCTGATTAGATAAAATAATTGCAAGAAACTTTTGGATATGAGCAGAATTATAATAAAATAATTATGGATCAACACAATGGTCAGCCATCTTAAAATGCTGGTAATTTATATATATCTTCTCTTCTGTATGGATGGTGCCACACAAACATACCCTAATCTCCTGCTCAGACCAGTCAAGATTCATTTTACAAAATCCAATTTAACAGGCACTTTCTGAGCATGATTCGTTAGCTGCAAAAATCTGATTATTGCAACAACAACAACAAAAATTCCTGTAGAAGGCAATGAACAACAAATAACAGATCTATTTCTCACTTATGTGATAAAATACCACCCAATAATAAACATTGTTAACAGATAACTGTAGACATATCACAGTAGAAAACCAATAAACTTGCAACGCCCTGGTCTTATTGCAGGAAACATCAGAACAAGAATGGCAGGCCTAAAACAGCTTCAAGGTCAAAGGTATTAGACACAGGGCAAATCTGTTATGGCTACACTACACACAAGTTTGGTTGAAAAATAGCCTCCTATTTGGTTTTACCCAAAATTCCATTATCACAACTCAAATTGGTTCAGCTCTCTAGGGCTAAAGCCATCCTAAAACATGGCTTCGGCTCCTCTGTAGCCCCTGCATTCAACAAACAGTTTTATTGTTCCAGCTGCTAAATATTAAAGCATGTATACCTACAAGACATAGCCCACTTCTCCATCAATCTCTATCTGGTCCTCTACACAGACCAGGAAGAAACTGGTTCCATTCTTGACTTAAGATCTGGATAACATTTTATTCACACATGAATTATGCAAGCTCTAATAATCCTTATAAAAAATCTGACCACTAAAACTTAACAGGTCAACTCAATATTTATGCTAAACTTCAGTGTACACACTTTACCTTCCAGTCTACACTTGATTGTACAAACCTGTATAACTGTAGCTGCATTTTGTTCCTTTACCAACCTCCTATAAACCAACCATGAACGCACTTTTGTCTGTATCACAGTTGCTGCCTTTTCTTGTGTAAGAAGATAAATTCGAGCAGCTCTCTGGAACAGTATTACGTTCTGTCGCAGACGTAAAAACCACAGTCTCTGCAAGCGTCCTCTCATCCACCTCTGGAGAAGTCATGAAATACTTAATGTAAGACATCACAAGTTGTACAGTTACAATAAATCAAATTTTGGCAAAAGCAAGTTTACAAAATCAGAAGTACTTATAAAAATAGAAGCATGTTCTGTTTCACTTTCCAAAACCACTAAGATGTATATCACTGTTCAAAGAGAAAAATTTATAATTTAAAATATGCCATATTAGCTCAAATAAGGAAACTTCTTAACTACAGTAATAGTAATAAAATAAACATAACAAAATTGTCTTTATTTTTCATCAACACTCAAAAACAAAATATTAGTTTTGTTCTAGGTTATACAACAGTTATTGTGCTGTTTTCATAAGTTATCTTTGTTTAGAAAAACGTTAAAATGTGCAAGTCATACCTGTAGGGATTATCACACAGTATTTACACTGATGAGTTAATTTGATATTTAACATTAAAAAAACCATTTAATGTAAGTAACCCCCCTACCACATATTTCCACAATCCTTTTGATAGTTTTCCACACCTTTTCACATGACAAACTTTTGTGAACCTCACCTTTCAACCAATCATTATCTTAAAAACATAAATGATATATTAATTGAACTTGTCACACACTTCTTGTAGTTTGTTTGGAAGTTTGCATAAAGCTACACAAGGACTGTCTGTGTTAGCCATCCCTAATTTAGCAGTGAAAGACTAGAGTAAATGGAGCTTGTAATCACCACCCACTGCTAATTCTTGGGCTACTCTGTTACTAACAGACAATACGATTGACCATCACAAAAACCACCCCCAGGGCTGGCGTGTTTGGTGGGATGAAGATTCAAGCCACAAGCCGCAACCCACAGATTGTGATTTGAGTGATATAACTGCCTAGAAGTGTCAGGCACACACACTTCTTTTGAAAAACAACAATGTCTTACATTGAGACTGGTAAGATCATTTTAATACTTCTACAAAACTGTTACGTTTTTTGTTTTACAGACAATAAGAATTCCCATATACGTTTGATTTTCACAGGTCCAGCTCTGTTGAAGAGATCTGGTACAGATGACAAGTTTTCTTGATAGCAATTTGTGACAGACAAAAACTTGTATTAAATGTTACAAAACCTGTAAATCACTATTTAATAATAAACGAAATAAAAGCAAATGCAGTCAAACACGTTTAACTTTAATAGTTTTCACCCAAAAAACATATCTTAGTTTTAACTTTTGGAAGAAAAACTATATATAGTGCAAAGACACTTCAATCTTCCAAACACAAAAATAAACTCTAAAATGAAATGTCTGAAAAAAGTCTTACCACAAAATTTTCTTCAATGTACTTAAATTGAAAACTGTAGAGCAGTGTGGAAATTATGGTAGCTTACAAGTGATTTTATTCCCAAATTTCTGGGGTCAGATGTGTATCAAGTTGCACTCTTTATGCATAAAAATAATGCCCATATACTTTGACCAGTATGAACATTTAATGTTTAAAAACTAAGATTACTAGCCTGAATAACAACAACTGCATCCAGTTGTTTCTTCATAACCTCAAATTTAATATTCGTCGGTAAAACCTTTGAACTCGTACAGCCGATAGATGACGTAATACCATGGCTACAAAACATTCCACTTTGACAGTTCTTGCTATAAGTAAAGCCTATAATTTAAAATAAACAAAAGATAATTATTTATCAATATTCAATAATACAAAATATACTACAGTAATATGACCAACAAGAAATTCAACATTTCAGAAATGTTTAGCATAAAAACTTTGTTATTAACACAGCAAGTTCACACAAACACCCCTATTTAATTATTAATCTAAATATTACATTCAGTTTTATTACATTTTTGTGATAAGTAAATGGAAAGGTCAGACATTCTATTTATTACTTTTAGAGGTACTCAGTGATATCCATAAGTAACATATTCAACAAATCAAGTTTCAAAACAAAACATTTAAAGATTAAAATGAAAACTTATTAAATCAGTGTTTTGATATCAATACAGATTTTTAGGACTAAATATCAAACGTTTTAATGTTTGTTTTTTCCAGCATTTAGCATCCTAAAGCAGCTTAAACTCATTGGTAAACTGTGCCACATTTAGTATACCTAGATCTTAGAGCATTTCATAATCTACAATTTCAACTAATGAACAGACCTCGACAATGTTTCGACTAATATAGATACATAAAGTAGTTGATAAAAAACAACATCTGAAACAATGATTTACTTACATCCAGGTGTTTTTGAGCCAAGAAACCACGAACAGCTTCTTGTAATTTTACTCTAATTTCAAGTTGCTGGTCCATCTGAAGAAGTTGCTGGCATTGTAACCAACTACGTGCCTTGACTTGGAGTAGTAACACTGGCCGATAGATTTTCAGATAACGTCTTTTAATCAGAGCACTTTTGTACCATCTTTGAATTGTAATGGCTGCCTTTAACCTTTTCACTTGTCGACGTACTAACCAACCTCTTGTAGCTGCTTGAAGCTTCACTGTGCTGCTTTGTAATCTCTCAAACCTGTAATCATTTTTTAAACTTATTTCACACAAACTGTTAATTACAATTTCTGTAATACATGCAACTGAAATGAATCTTCGCTTCAAGTTGGAAGAAAAATTCAGAATAAAAGTATTACAAAGTGAGAAACAAACTGGATATAATGTGATATCATGAAGACATTACCAAGTGAGAAACAAACTGGATATAATGTGATATCATGAAGACATTACCAAGTGAGAAACAAACTGGATATAATGTGATATCATGAAGACATTACCAAGTGAGAAACAAACTGGATATAATGTGATATCATGAAGACATTACCAAGTGAGAAACAAACTGGATATAATGTGATATCATGAAGACATTACCAAGTGAGAAACAAACTGGATATAATGTGATATCATGAAGACATTACCAAGTGAGAAACAAACTGGATATAATGTGATATCATGAAGACATTACCAAGTGAGAAACAAACTGGATATAATGTGATATCATGAAGACATTACCAAGTGAGAAACAAAATGTGATATCATGAAGACATTAATGAGGATATAATGTGATATCATGAAGACATTACCAAGTGAGAAACAAACTGGATATAATGTGATATCATGAAGACATTACCAAGTGAGAAACAAACTGGATATAATGAAGACATTACCAAGTGAGAAACAAACTGGATATAATGTGATATCATGAAGACATTACCAAGTGAGAAACAAACTGGATATAATGTGATATCATGAAGACATTACCAAGTGAGAAACAAACTGGATATAATGTGATATCATGAAGACATTACCAAGTGAGAAACAAACTGGATATAATGTGATATCATGAAGACATTACCAAGTGAGAAACAAACTGGATATAATGTGATATCATGAAGACATTACCAAGTGAGAAACAAACTGGATATAATGTGATATCAGTGAGAAACAAACTGGAAGACATTACCAAGTGAGAAACAAACTGGATATAATGTGATATCATGAAGACATTACCAAGTGAGAAACAAACTGGATATAATGTGATATCATGAAGACATTACAAACAAGTGAGACATTACCAAGACATTACCAAGTGAGAAACAAACTGGATATAATGTGATATCTGGATATAATGTGATATCATGAAGACATTACCAAGTGAGAAACAAACTGGATATCATGAAGACATTACCAAGTGAGAAACAAACTGGATATAATGTGATATCATGAAGACATTACCAAGTGAGAAACAAACTGGATATAATGTGATATCATGAAGACATTCAAGAAAACTGGATATAATGTGATATCATGAAGACATTACCAAGTGAGAAACAAACTGGATATAATGTGATATCATGAAGACATTACAAGTGAGAAACAAACTGGATATAATGTGATATCAAGTGAAGATCATGAAGACCAAGTGAGAAACAAACTGGATATAATGTGATATCATGAAGACATTACCAAGTGAGAAACAAACTGGATATAATGTGATATCATGAAGACATTACCAAGTGAGAAACAAACTGGATATAATGTGATATCATGAAGACATTACCAAGTGAGAAACAAACTAATGGATATAATGTGATGAAGACATTACCAAGTGAGAAACAAACTGGATATAATGTGATATCATGAAGACATTACCAAGTGAGAAACAAACTGGATATAATGTGATATCATGAAGACATTACCAAGTGAGAAACAAACTGGATATAATGTGATATCATGAAGACATTACCAAGTGAGAAACAAACTGGATATAATGTGATATCATGAAGACATTACCAAGTGAGAAACAAACTGGATATAATGTGATATCATGAAGACATTACCAAGTGAGAAACAAACTGGATATAATGTGATATCATGAAGACATTACCAAGTGAGAAACAAACTGGATATAATGTGATATCATGAAGACATTACCAAGTGAGAAACAAACTGGATATAATGTGATATCATGAAGACATTACCAAGTGAGAAACAAACTGGATATAATGTGATATCATGAAGACATTACCAAGTGAGAAACAAACTGGATATAATGTGATATCATGAAGACATTACCAAGTGAGAAACAAACTGGATATAATGTGATATCATGAAGACATTACCAAGTGAGAAACAAACTGGATATAATGTGATATCATGAAGACATTACCAAGTGAGAAACAAACTGGATATAATGTGATATCATGAAGACATTACCAAGTGAGAAACAAACTGGATATAATGTGATATCATGAAGACATTACCAAGTGAGAAACAAACTGGATATAATGTGATATCATGAAGACATTACCAAGTGAGAAACAAACTGGATATAATGTGATATCATGAAGACATTACCAAGTGAGAAACAAACTGGATATAATGTGATATCATGAAGACATTACCAAGTGAGAAACAAACTGGATATAATGTGATATCATGAAGACATTACCAAGTGAGAAACAAACTGGATATAATGTGATATCATGAAGACATTACCAAGTGAGAAACAAACTGGATATAATGTGATATCATGAAGACATTACCAAGTGAGAAACAAACTGGATATAATGTGATATCATGAAGACATTACCAAGTGAGAAACAAACTGGATATAATGTGATATCATGAACACTTTCAGTGGAAATCTTTATTTTGTAATTAAAACCGCACCATTTAAGGCCAAAAGAAATTTCCATGAACTGCAAGATTTGTTGTTAATCACAAAAAATGCCTCAAAATAGCCAGCTTCTATAGGGAGAAATGTTGATTTTAATTACAATAAATAAATATTTACATTTTAAAGATATTCGTGATAAAGTTAATCACCCAGTGGGATCCTCATCTGTTTAATCTATTTAAATTATAAATCATTACTATTATTTGGCTAAGTAACTTTACCAATACACTTTAAGTGTTACATTAAATTTTATAGTAAAACAAATTATTGATAGAAGCAAACAGGTACACATCATATTCCAATTAAATCACTTGTTGAATCCAAACAAATCTTGATGTATATATTTCAACACGTTGTTCAACATGCATTATTTAACATAAAATAGAGTTGTATCTATTATTCTATAAAACCAACACTTTGTAAACAATTCAGCAGTGCATACTAAATTTCAAGTTATGATATGCTTAACAAACTTAATTGAAAAACTTTAAATGATTCACTTAACAAATAATATATACAAGCAAATTTACTGAATTTTTTTAGGCAACAATAGCTACAATGGTCAAACAACACAGAAGTATAACATACCTAATCTTTTGTGTTCGATCTTCACGTATTGCCCGAAACCAACGTTGAATCACCACAGCAGCTCTTCGCTGGAGAAGAAACTGTTGTCTTAGTTTTCGCCCTCGATATGAGGTTTGAATGTAAACAACACGATTTCTCACAACCTGAAACCGTTTTCTATATATTGTTGCTCTAAAGCACGCTTGAATTATCACAACACTCTTTCGAAGCTCAAGATAGCCTTTTCTCACTTCTTTTGCTAACAACCAACTTCGAAAGTATTTCTGTATTTGATATACTGCCCCGAGTTTCTTTTGGTACTTTCCCCTAGCCAGCACCATGCGATACCAAGACTGCAACTTCATGGCCGAGGACCTCATTACTAAGAATTTCTTTCTTACAATGACGCAACGTATGACAGACTGAACAATACGTGCAGAAACCATGGTTTTCGTAATTCTCCTTGCCACGAAGCCTCTGTAAGCGCTTTGGATTATTATGGCACTCTGACGAAATTGCACAAATTGCTGATGATACAACCTGCATTGTAACTTTGCTTTCCATCTCTGTTGAAGAAGTACAGTTGTCTTTTTTCAGTTGAACAAATTGTTTTCTTGTCCTATGTGTCCTGTATGCAGCCTGTATTGTGGTAGCAGCCCAACGATTACGACCAACCGTTTTCCTTACAACGTAACCTCGCCACCAAGCCTGCACCTTGATGCAAGCGTTACGTAGCAACTGGTACCTTCTGTACTCAGCTCGTCCAGAGAGCTTTGCTTTAAACTTTTGCTGAATGAATGTAACCGCACGACACATCTGTAAAAATTCTGCTCTCTTTATCAAACCACGGACATACTTTTGTAAAGTAACACAAGCAGCCCTCATTTCCAGAAACTTGTTTCTTGCTATAAACATTTTCATGTAGGACTGAATTATAATTGAAGCCTTTTCTTCCTTCATTTTTTCCTGACTAAATATCCCTTAAACCAAGCCTGTACCAATGTGGTAGCCCGTCTCTTCCTCAGAATTCTCTTTTTGAGTTTCTGGAGTATTAAAACATCAGTTACTAGCTGTCGGATCCTGATGAACAGACTTTTTCTTCTCTGAAAGTTCTTTCTAGCAATAAATCCCCTGATGTATCTCTGAATGATTATGGCTGCATGGTGTTCTTTCTTCAAGTGTTGTCTTACCTGGTGCCCTCGCCAAGAGCTCTGGATTACCAACACTGCTTTCTTCATTACTAAGTAACGTTCCAATTCCCTTCTTCCGTTCAGAAAAGCTCTGAAATGAGCTTGAAGTACCAATGTTGCTCTTTTTTTTGCAGCATATTTCTTTCTCTCTATATATCCTCTGTAAAGAGTTTGAATTATTACAGCACCATCTCGTCTGCGTTTCAGTGCTGATCGAAGCTTCCAACCCCGATATGCTGCCTGGATTCTTATCACAGACTCCTTCAAGCTCAAGTAGAAAGCTCTATCTTTCTGTCCCATCAAATATGCTTTGATAGCTTTCTGTAAAACTA
Organism: Tachypleus tridentatus; assembly: GCF_004210375.1. Taxonomy (NCBI): domain Eukaryota; kingdom Metazoa; phylum Arthropoda; class Merostomata; order Xiphosura; family Limulidae; genus Tachypleus; species Tachypleus tridentatus. The sequence goes on from NC_134827.1 coordinate 108,691,082, forward strand.
CTACTGCTTGTTTAAGTTTAAGAAAAGACTTGCGATCTGAGTATCTTCTGAAGCAAGTCTGAATCCTTGTTGCAGCAAAATGCCACTGACGAACTTCTTGCCGAATTTTCCAGCCTCTGTAACCCGCTTGAATTGTTACGACTGCAGTTTTAACCTTGTAAAACTCGTGTTTTGCTGACCTGCAAGCCTTGACAGCTCTGTATCTTCTTTGTAGGTTGATGACCACTTGCTTCAGTTGAATGTATTTCTTCCTAACCAAATATTGTCTGATGCATGCTTGCACTGTCACAATATTATTGCAATACTTCTGCAGCAATCGTCTACATATCCACCCCCGTACCCAAGCCTGTATTGTTAGAATAGCTCCCTTACTGATGTGGTACTGTAACATGGTTCTTTTCCCCAAACTCCAAGCACGGTAACGACATTGTATTATTACAGCTGATCTTCGCATTAGCAGATATTTACTTCTCTGCCGAAACATTCTGTACTGAGCTTGGATCAAAATACACGCACGAGACTGAATTCGGATTTCTTTCCGGACCTTCCAGCCACGAACTCCAGCTTGCAAAGTGATAGCAGCTCCTTGAGCAAGTAAATACTCTCTACGACAAACCACAGCTAGTTTCTTTGCTCTGTACCTTTCTTGGAGTACAAGAGTGGCCCATTTTAAAATTCTAAACCTTTTTCTAACTAGAAATCCTCGTATCAGCTTCTGGATCCTTCTACAAGCTACCTGAAGCTCTAAATAACGTTTCCTGGACTTCATCATTCTAAACTGTGTCTGCAAAGTGATCGTGGCTTGTTTTAAGTTCAAGAAATTCTTCCGAATTTCTTTTCCACACTGCCAAGCACGCACTCTTTCCTGCATTTTGTAGGTAACCAAACAGAGTTCCATGTATCGTGATCTTTGTTGGTACATTCGTACACATGCTTGAAGTTTTATCACAGCTTTCTTTTGCATACAGAACTCTCGTCTTTCCACGAATCCTCGATATGCAGCTTGGATGAGAATTGCAGCATTTCTTTTCAGAATATACTCTTTTCTTTCCTTCCGACAGTTTAGAGTAGCAATGCGTCTATCTTCTATTTTCTTAACGTAATTCTTGATTAACAAATAATGCCTGCGTGCAATAAACCCTTTCATTCTGGCTTGTAAAACCAATACAGCTTGTCTATAAGCCAGGAAGTCTTTTCGAGCTTTTTTCATTCTGAATTGTGCTTGTACTTTAACCACTAGTTTTAGGAGTAGAAGGAACCTCAGTCTCTCTTTGTTTCTTGCTAACGTAGCTTTAAAATGTTGCTGCAGAGTGATTGCTGCATGCCTTATCTGAAGAAAACGTTTTCTAGCCATTAACATACGAAAGTAGCTCTGCAACTTTATTACAGCTGACCTATGGGTCAGGTACCTCTTTCGGAGAAGGTAGGACCTGATATAAGATTGTAATATGAGAACACTTTTCTCAGAGCAAGATAATCCTGCCTAACCTTCTGTCCCGTCTTAGTGTTCCTCCACCACTTCTGAATACAAACTACTGCTGTTTTCTGTTTTTTAAAGAAATTTTTTGCCAAATAACTTCTTGCGTGTGCTTGCAATATAACGACAGCTTTTCTTTTTGCCAGAAAACTCCGTCGAGTTTTCTTCGTCCTGTACCATCGTTGTATGTTTATTACTGCATAACGGATTCTCAGATAAGCCATTCTGCACTGCTGACCATGATATATAGCTCTCACGACTCTTTGAAGTCTAAGAATAGCAGCATACAATTGATGGTATTTTAGTCTAGCTAACCACCCTTTCACAACAGCTTGAATGGCCACAGCTGCTCGCTGCTGTCTTTCCAGTCTTTTCCTGACTAACCAACCACGAACAAGAGCTTGGATGAAGATGATGGAACACCTTATACGGATATATTCTCTTCTCTGTGTACACCCTATTATGTGGGCACGATATTGGCTTTGTATTGTTTTAACAGCCAGTTGGAATTTCAAGTAAGATTTCCGTGCCTTCCAGGAGCGGATATACTTCTGTAAGGTAACAGCAGCAACTAATCTTTCCTTCATTTCCTTCCTTGTTCTGAAGCCTCTGTAAGCAGCCTGGAAAGAAACAAACAAGATATCGGAAAATGTACAGCACATAACTTTAGTTACATAACAAATTTTCTCAGTTGTTTAAATGCAGATGTATGAAAACCTCATTGTTTATACAATAAAAACATAATGCACGTCATATTTTCAATGCTGTTTACAGGAAAATATGTTAAGTTTTCCTTAATTAAGTACTCTACCACAATATATTACTACAAACCTGAATAACAACAGCCATCAGCTGTTGGTGCTGGAATAGTTTCTCTATACGCAAGCTTTGCAAACGTTTCCTTGCTACAAAACATTTAAAGGCACACTGAATGATGGTCGCTGCCCTGTTTTGTTTGTTCAGTTGTTGCCGGTGTAAAAACTTGCGAAGAGCTCTTTGAATTACTGTTGCAGCTTTAATTTTGGCCTGCAACATAAAGTACAATATTACCAAACAATACAAATACTGACAATACATGTATACATATAAAGCAAAAGTACAACACACTATGAAAACAGTTTGGTTACTTACTTATCACTGTTACAAGTTAATAGTCTCCACATGATACGCTCAAACTGCTAAACTGGAATAAAAGTCGCTTACAATATATAGAAAAGGTGTCAGGATAGCTTGTAACCATAAGAAAGACTTTCAAAACAATGCAAGTGATAATTTGTGACAGGCTTTTCTTAACCAGAGGTTAATAAGTAATAATAATGGAACCATTTGTGAGGTGTATGCCTCTGTCATCATGGCCTTTCGATTAACACCCAAAATACTCTATGTAAACTCTAACTTTGTAAATGGCTTATATAGATAAAGATTTGTTAAACATCTTACTGCCATGTAAAATATCACAAGAGAAATAATCCATGGACTTAAGCACAAAATGTACTTTAACATTTGATATACAAGATATTTTTCCTTACATTTTTTTTAGACATCCAGCTTTGTATTAAATGTAATTCTCTCTCTCTTAAAGTATGTTTCAATACAGTAATAAGATGTTTTCTACACTGATCCTAGTTTTCTTAGATAAGGAAAATGTTTATTAAGATTCCCAAATGTTTGTAGGGTACATCTAACGTTTTTCAATTTAAGAGTCAAACAAGAGGTACTCAATACAGTTGAAACTTTAGTTTGCAAATTGGCTACAAGGACAGCACTGTTAGCAGCACTGAGGCACCAGGTTTGTTTACATCTGAAGTCTTGTGTTTTGGCTTATATTTTACCCTTATTTTAAATGTACATTTTGTCTTCCAATGAACCAAGAGCAATGCTAGTGCTGTTTAAAACTTTATTCAACACGAGAGAGCAGAAACCATCTTACAAGGTACATTAAGCCTTATTACAGATATTCCATTTACGTCACAATCTTTATCTCTGCATAAAGATGCAGTAGACACTGTCTTACTGAGGGTCCCTTGTTGGTTATTCTTACCAGTATCATAACACCCTGACCTTCAGTAATTCTCAGTCTGTCTAGATCTACCATATCATGACTTTACACAAAGTTTATTATTTCTTTGTGCCATAACATTTGTTATTAGAAGAAAGTGAAATGTCATACTAACAGTTATGTAGGGTAACTAAAACAAACAAAATGATATTTAATGTCACGACCAGAACCTACCTTCCTCTTGGCTTCTTCCTTCCTAATTTGTCGTCTCTTCCACGCAAGTTGTAAAATTCGGGCTGCACGAATTTCTTCACTCAGATCAATCAGTCGTGCACTGAGATACGTTACCAGGGTGATGACCACTTTCTCATCAGGAATAGTATTGGACATATCTGTTGGTTTAGTCAAAATGGGAATACCTCCAAGCTCTTGCATCTAAAATGAGTTAAACCTTCTTAAACACCGACATTTTTATGTCAGTGCTAAGTTTCATAAAAAAGTGAACCATTCTACACAACTGATTAATAAACCAAGTATGAAAAAATTCAATTCATTTTTTTCTTCCAGAAAAATAATATTCAAATTTAAATTATTTACAATATAATTAGTGTTATTACTTTGTTATAATTTAAGTTCTGTGAGATAGATGTCAGATGAGTCATAATGTAAATTTTTAATAGAAATTAAGCTTCTAATATGATGAAGCAAAGGTACAGGGACAAGGTTCACTCTTCTAACAACAAATTTTAGTTGAACTAATGATAAACATAAGTCATGTTGAATGAAAAGTCAGCTTCCATAGGTATGCCAGTGATCTGTTTAAACGTTTTTCAAAGGTCACATAGTTATAAGAGTTAAAGTTGCATATTGGTCTTCTATATAAACATATCAGTGTCAAAGAACAAATTAATTAAATATTAATAATACTCAAGTCTTGTAAAACTTAATACATGAAATAATAAAGTTGTATGTTGGAAGGACAATTAAAAATTCATTCAAGAGAATAGAAAGTAGTCCAACATTCTAGAACTGTTGTACCGTATTCCTAAATAGGCCAAAACCAATGGCAAAATAATTTAAGAATTATTTTAGGTCATTAAATATGATATGACAGATTTAGTTACAGTATTTATTAATTTACAAGACAACCACATTTTAAAAGAATTTTGTAATTATATACAAAAGTAAATTTATTAACCCTTTAAAATGTGATTTTTGTTAATCAATACGGTAACTAAATAATATTAACTAAAGTTTAGATATTCAATTACTAAATAATTCTCAGAAAATTATATAAAATTAGCAGTTATTTCATATTAATTTACTGAAGATTAGTAATAATATTAATTATATTAATTAAATTCTATAGATGAAATTTAAATATCCAATCTTCTCTATCTGTTTTATAATCTCTATCTCATTAAAGATGTACATTTTAAACCACGAGTCACAAACGTTTTTGGATAAATGCAAAATGTAAAAATAATTCATTTGTTTTGGAATTTCGCTGAAAGCAACACGAGGGGGCGTTATAATGTGGCCGTCAATCCCACTATTCGTTGGTAAAAGAGTAGCCCAAGAGTTGGCGGTGGATGGTGATGACTAGCTGCCTTCCCTCTAGTCTTCCAATACTAAATTAGGGACGGCTAGCACAGATAGCCCTCGAGTAGCTTTGTGCGAAATTCCAAAACAAACAAACAAACCAAATATGTACAATTTCTAAAACATATAAAGTAGTACAGGAAGGAATGGAAAACAATGTAAGGTACTGCATTCAGTACAGTAATAAATTTTCATGCTGATCCTCAGTCTTGTAAAGTTTATGATATGAGATAATTTATGAAAGAAGCCAAAATATAGAAGAGAATGAAAATGATGCTGCTGTAAATGAAACTTTTGCTGATATTTGGGAGTGTGAATAAAGAACAACTTCTCAAGTTGCTGACATTGAGGAAAGAACTGTACGGTTGCACTGATGATGTAGATGCTGAAAAAAACAAAAACAAAACTAGATTAACAGAAACTGTTTTAGCAAAACAACGAAATCTTTGAACAAAATGTTACAGAGGTCTAATCTTTGATTAAAAATATTGTGTAATAATTTCCATTTCATCAAAGCTAACCAAGCACCCGGATGTTAATAACCATTATTACAGTAATTAAATGGATTCTTTTTTTTGTCTCCAAATAATAGATCAGTTCGATACCATTGCCGTTCTTGAAATAAATTCAGTTACACCAAATAGTTGTAATTGGGTTGCTGATTAACCACAATGTAACGTGTAAAATAACATTTGCGAGTTTTAAGTTATTCAAGTTAATTACCTGAACGTACTTATACAGACACTACAAGCCAACCATCCAGTCAGCAGGGCCCGCTACTAACAGTGTTTTGTATGTGTGTTTGAAAATAGTAACTGTATTCACTCTCCCACAGTATGGAGCTTGTTTAGTGGAATTTTCAAACTTAGATCTTTCGATTTCACATCTCGTCACACTAACGTTTAGGCCATGACCGACTCACAATGTATTACATAAACTATAAGGATATTTAAAATTATCTTACCGATTTTATGTGTCAGACTTCTTTCCATTTCGGGTTTCGTTATAAGTATCTGTGCTGTTTGAATAAGGGAATACCCACCGTTGTACCATAGGTTTATTTTTATTTTTAGGAAGGTAACTGTATATTCCTGTAATTGACTGTTTATCATGGTTCTTATTGGAACACAGTCAACAGTGGCTGACTGAGTTGTTGAATATCCAAATTGTAAAATACTTTTCATGTTTTCTAGTTCTCTATAGCTGCCCTCTAATTCCTTACTGGACTGAAAAACTGAGTGCCTTTAACAGAATGTTGAAACGTGAATATTTGGTCTCTCGCAATCGTACGGTTCTTCGGCTTGATGGATTTCAGCTTTTGTTTCAAATGTAAATGAACCTTCATAAAGTGAACAGAAACGCAACAAGCTTTCTTCATAAAGAACAACTTATATTTTTCATTTTCCTGTGGTTGACTAACCGTGGTTATTTCTCTGAAGTTTTCAAATTCGGCTTCTTCGACAAGATCATCTATCTCTTCTTCTATTTCTGTAACGTAGCTTTCATTTTCTTCGTATCTTCCAGTGCAGCTATAAAATAAATTAGTAAAAGTATTTTGTTTGTTTGTTTGGAATTAAGGTCAAAGCTACACAATGGGCTACCTGTGTTGTGCCCATCACGAATATCGTAACCCGTATTTTGGCGTTTTGAGCTTTCAGACGTACCACTGAGTCACTTGGGGCATGAGACTAATATTACGTATGTAAAAAATAATTTAGTAAAAATCAAAAACAGCTAAACAAAACAAAAAGATGGAATAAATATAAATGTAAATGTACATTTATTAATGTAAGTTGTTTAATACATGGAAATCTAATTTTGTCCACAATGCATATTGTTATTTGTTCCCTTTGATATAAACATGCGGAAAATTAAAGAAGTGACTGCTTTTAATCACATGTGTCCCCTGTGGGACAGAGGTATGTCTTTGGATTCACAACGGTGAGATGAGGGGTTCCATTACTCTCGGTGGATACAGCAGATAGCCCGATGTGGATTTGTTATAAGAAAAACATGTACACACGCACACATAATCATGGGCCCAGCATGGCCAAGTGGTTACGGCACTCGACTTGTAATCTTAGGGTCGCGGGTTTGAATCCCCGTCACACCACACATGCTCGCCCTTTTAGACGTGGGGGCGTTATAATGTTACGGCCAATCCCACTATTCATTAATAAAAGAGTAATCCAAAAGTTGGCGGTGGATGGTGATTGCTAGCTGCCTTCCCTCTAGTCTTACACTGCTAAATTAGGGACGGCTAGCGCAGATAGCCCTCGAGTAGCTTTGCGCGAAATTAAAAACAATACAAAAAAAACACATAATAATGTATATAAATGGCCCGGCATGGCCAAGTGGGTTAAGGCGTTCCACTCGTAACCTGAAGGCTGCACCAAACATGTTCGCCCTTTCAGCCGTAGGGGCGTTATTATGTAAGGGTAAATACAACTATTCTTTTTCCACTAGGTAAAAGAGTAGCCTAAGATTTGGCGGTGGGTGGTGATGACTATCTGGCTTCCCTTTAGTGTTACACTGCTAAATTAGGGACAGCTAGCGCAGATTGCCCATCAGTAGCTTTGAGCGAAATTTAAAAAAACAAACAAACAAATAAAACAAATGTGTAAAAATATGAAAAAAAAACGAAATTTAAATATATTAGTGTTATTGAAAGATGCTGGTTGGGTCATCTATTAATTGCTTATATTATTGCTTTCTTTAATATGTTAACAAAATTTTATAAATTGTATTGGTCTGTTCCAAAGAAAGCTAGTACAGTATCACCATATTGACAAACTTATAGACCCAGAAATTAGATAAACCGAGCACGGTAATTTCATCGAAAAAAGAAAATAATAATACCCTAATGCTATTACTGATGTTTCCTTTAAGCTTGTATCAGACAAAATATGTAGAGGTCTAACAAGAAATGACTGTTGCATTTAATACAAAATACTGTTTCACGTAATTACAATAATAAAATCTTTTTTTATAGCTATCATCGTCCACTGTTTTCTAATTACTCTTGCAATAATATTTTGTATTAAGTTATTAAACTATGCGACAAACTTTGAATTGTGAAAATAAATATTAATATAGAATAATAATATGTGTAATAATAACAAGAAAGGCATAATTAAGTAATAGGGTTATCTCGCAAATGAAGGCTTAGGGAGTATCCACGCACTTTGGATCACATAAAAACCACGTACCAAGATGGAATCAAACACAAAAACAATGTCCGTAACTTTCTCCTCACATATCTCCCTATTTTTCCCATATTTAAATCAAATTAGTAGATTGCTCACAACTAATCGCCTTTAAAAGATTTTTATTTTCAATGTAAAATTCTGTTGTCATAGTAATTCCGAATTGTAACACTATTACAACAATATCTTACAGTGACGTTTAAACTAACCCTTAACAACGTTGTTTAGTTAGTAACAGATAATCGAATGTACATATTTAAAAAAACTTTAAACAATACTTTCTTTCACGTGCTACAATATCACAATGACGTAAAAATAAGAATAAATATAAACACACACTTGCATATTTGTTAATGTAAGTTTTTTTTGATAAAGATTGTTTATTTTTTGAATTTCGCACAAAGCTACTCGAGGGCTGGCTATCTGCGCTAGCCGTCCCTAATTTATTAGTATAAGACTAGAGGGAAGGCAGCGAGTTATAACCACCCACCGCCAACTCTTTTACCAACGAATATTAGGATTGACCGCACATTATAACGCCCCACGGCTGAAAGGGCGAGCATGTTTGGCGCGACGGAGATGCGAACCCGGGACCGTCAGATTACGAGTCGCACGCCTTAACACGCTTGGCCTTGCCGGGCCTTTTTGATAAAGAAAATTTTTTATGATTTATATTGTTTTGCCAGTTATTTCTACTCCATGAGGACCCTTCATAGCCAAGCGAGTTACGGCGTGCGACTCGCATCCCCGTCGCGCCAAACATGCTTGCTTTTTCAGCCGTTGGAGCGTTATAAAGTGACGGTCAATCCCACTATTCGTTGGCAAAAGAGTAGCCCAGGAGTTGGCGGTGGGTGGTGATGACTAGCTGCCTTCCCTCTAGTCTTACACTGCTAAATTAGGGACGGCTAGTGCAGATAGCCCTCGAATAGCTTTGCGCGAAATAAGAAAAACAAACAAACAATCTACTCTGAAAAATCAAAGAAGTGATTATGCTTAACCATGTGTTCAACTTATGAGAAAGAGCTTCGAAATGTTCTTTCAGTATTGTTGGAAAACGTCTGTTAGTTTCTCTGACACAAGATGTATTATTCTTTATGTCGAATTTGTTAAACCGATCCAGCATTTTTGAAGAGCACGCTATATCTGGTTTATTAGATAATCTACGCTTGTCATTAAAATGCATAGATTGGAAAACTCTAGTCATCAGTGTTAGTTAGGCCTGTTGTAGTTTATAATACTGTATTCTTTATTTAGTCCACTAGAGATAACAAATAATATGAAGTGTCTAATAGCATTTCAACCATTTGTTGTCCGTCACATCCATTGCCGACGGCAGATTTCTTGCTAAAAAAGAACTTACTTATCAGAGCGGCCCGGCATGACCAGGTGGGTTAAGGCGTTTGACTCGTAATCCGAGGGTTGCGGGTTCGAATCCCTGTCGAACCGAACATGCTCGCCCTTTCAGCCATGGGGGCATTATAATGTGACGCTCAATCCCACTATTCGCTGGTAAAAGAGTTGGCGGTGGATGGTAATAACTAGCTGCCTTCCTTCTAGTCTTACACTACTAAATTAAAGACGGCTAGCGCAGATAGCCCTCGAGTAGCTTTGCGCGAAATTCAAAACAAACATACAATTCGATGTCGTTTAGGCATATGAAGATACAGTGAAGGGAAACCTTACAATAACAAAATATTTTCTACATTGGCTAAGAATGTTGAAAACTACCATATCCATTAATGTAATATTAGATCTTCACGATTCTAATAACACAATATATCAATCTAGCTTTGCTGCGTTGTTCTTACATTATAGACTTGGAATGTTATATTCCTTATTACAATTCCACCTTTCTCACCTGGGCCCGGCATGGCCAAGTGGATTAAGGCGTTCGATTCATAATTCGAGTAATGCTCTCCCTTTCAGCCATGGGGGGCGTTATAATTGACGGTCAATCTCACTATTCGTTGGTCAAAAAGTAGCCCAAGAGTTGGCGGTGGGTGGTGATGACTAGCTGCCTTCCCTTCAATCTTACACTACTAAATTATGGACGGCTAGCGCAGATAGCCCTCGTGCAGATTTACGTAAAATTCAAAAACAAACAATCAAAACCTCTCTCACCCAATGTTTTCTTTTAGTTATTTTTTTTAGTTAATATTTTCTTTTATTAGCTGTCGTAAAATGGTACAACGGGAAACATGTAGGCCTACAATGCTAAAAATCAAGTATACATATCTATGGTTGGCACAGCAGAAATAATCCATTGCACAGATTTGTTCTTGACACTGAAGACATTTTTTAGTCCGTCTATTTTATAAAAAAAACTTAAAATAATAAACTTTCTAAGAAACTATTGTCTTTTTGTATGAATTTTATAAGAAAAAATCACATTCAATAAAAAAAAAAATTTAATTTTATTTTGGCTATTTCCTTTGTTTCTGAAGTTGTAAAATAAATTAAGAAAATGTTTTGGTAACTTGAGACCTGTATTGATGTAGAATTTGTGGTAGCATATCATTATTGATGTTTTATTTATTCGGAAAGAAAATAGGCTATTTTTATCTGAAAGTGTGTGATTTTTTTTTATTATATTAAATTAACTTTCATGATAAATATTATTACTCAAGTGTTAACATTTAGAAATTTCATCACTTCTAAAAGTGCCTGAAGGTGTCACACATGAATAATCGGATAAGTTAAGGTATGATTAGTTTTTAAACTTTATTTATTCTTTTCTTGAGTTATGATTAGACTTCTGACTCGAAATTTGCAGGTCACGGGCTCGAATCCCGCCACCAAAAATGCTCGCGTTTTCAATCGTGGGGGAGATATAACGTGACAGCCAGTTGAAATACACCATAGCCCATTGTTTAGCTTTGTGCTTAATAGTGACAGCCAGTTGAAATACACCACAGCCCATTGTTTAGCTTTGTGCTTAATAGTGACAGCCAGTTGAAATACACCATAGCCCATTGTTAGTGACAGCCAGTTGAAATACACCACAGCCCATTGCTTAATAGTGACAGCCAGTTGAAATACACCATAGCCCATTGTTTAGGCTTTGTGCTTAATAGTGACAGCCAGTTGAAATACACCATAGCCCATTGTGTGGCTTTGTGCTTAATAGTGACAGCCAGTTGAAATACACCATAGCCCATTGTTTAGCCATTGTTTAGCTTTGTGCTTAATAGTGACAGCCAGTTGAAATACACCACAGCCCATTGTGTGGCTTTGTGCTTAATAGTGACAGCCAGTTGAAATACACCACACTTTGTGCATAGACCCATTGTTTGGCTTTGTGCTTAATAGTGACAGCCAGTTGAAATACACCATAGCCCATTGTTTAGCTTTGTGCTTAATAGTGACAGCCAGTTGAAATACACCACAGCCATTGTGTGGCTTTGTGCTTAATAGTGACAGCCAGTTGAAATACACCACAGCCCATTGTTTAGCTTTGTGCTTAATAGTGACAGCCAGTTGAAATACACCATAGCCCATTGTTTAGCATTTTGTGCTTAATAGTGACAGCCAGTTGAAATACACCACAGCCATTGTTTGGCTTTGTGTTTAGCATAGCCCATTGTGTGCTTTGTTAATAGTGACAGCCAGTTGAAATACACCATAGCCCATTGTGTGGCTTTGTGCTTAATAGTGACAGCCAGTTGAAATACACCACAGCCCATTGTTTAGCTTTGTGCTTAATAGTGACAGCCAGTTGAAAACACCACCAGTGACAGCCAGTTGAAATACACCACAGCCCATTGTTTGGCTTTTGTGCTTAATAGTGACAGCCAGTTGAAATACACCATAGCCCATTGTGTGGCTTTGTGCTTAATAGTGACAGCCAGTTGAAATACACCACAGCCCATTGTGTGGCTTTGTGCTTAATAGTGACACAGCCATTGTGTGGCTTTGTGCTTAATAGTGACAGCCAGTTGAAATACACCATAGCCCATTGTTTAGCTTTGTGCTTAATAGTGACAGCCAGTTGAAATACACCATAGCCCATTGTTTAGCTTTGTGCTTAATAGTGACAGCCAGTTGAAATACACCATAGCCATTGTGTGGCTTTGTGCTTAATTGTTTAGCTTTGTGCTTAATAGTGACAGCCAGTTGAAATACACCACAGCCCATTGTGTGGCTTTGTGCTTAATAGTGACAGCCAGTTGAAATACACCACAGCCCATAATAGTGTTGCTTTGCTTAATAGTGACAGCCAGTTGAAATACACCACAGCATTGTGTGCTTTGTGCTTAATAGTGACAGCCAGTTGAAATACACCACAGCCCATTGTGTGGCTTTGTGCTTAATAGTGACAGCCAGTTGAAATACACCACAGCCCATTGTGTGGCTTTGTGCTTAATAGTGACAGCCAGTTGAAATACACCACAGCCCATTGTGTGGCTTTGTGCTTAATAGTGACAGCCAGTTGAAATACACCACAGCCCATTGTTTAGCTTTGTGCTTAATAGTGACAGCCAGTTGAAATACACCACAGCCCATTGTGTGGCTTTGTGCTTAATAGTGACAGCCAGTTGAAATACACCACAGCCCATTGTGTGGCTTTGTGCTTAATAGTGACAGCCAGTTGAAATACACCACAGCCCATTGTTTAGCTTTGTGCTTAATAGTGACAGCCAGTTGAAATACACCACAGCCCATTGTTTTTAATAACAAACAACAAAAATCAATGGACTGAACCCCCACTAAATTACCAGACACTGAGTGAAAGTTTCCCAAATTTAAAAAAAAATTGATACAAAAACACAAGAATTAAAGTTTAATTTAGATATTAAATCCAAATATTTAGATAGATAAATCTAAACAGGTATTTTGTAGGATTGGTTTGTTTGTTTTTGAATTTCGCGCAAAGCTACTCGAGGGCTCTCTGCGCTAGCTGTCCCTAATTTAGCAGCGTAAGATTAGAGGGAAGGAAAGTAATCATCACCGCCCACCGCCAACTCTTGGGCTACTCCTTTACCAACGAATAATGGGATTGACCGTCACATTATAACGCCCCCACAGCAGAAAAAGCGAGCATGTTTGGTACGACGGGGATGCGAACCCGCGACCCTCACATTAGGAATTTCACTCCTTAATTCATCTAGCCATTTCGGGCTTCTGGGATTGTTATGCACTTCTAACCCTATAACGTTATTACTCTAGTGAATGGAGAGGGGGGACATCTACAGCCTTCGAGACGATGGAGACGGAATCGAGAAGTTGGCGATGATATAACTGACCAGCTGTTTCTTGTCTAGTCTACCCTGGTAACTCAGCGATAAGTCAGTGAGCTTACAACGCTAACATAGGATTTCGATACCCGCAATAGGCAAAATACGGATAGCTCTTTATGTAACTTTGTGCTTTGCAAACTCTCTAATCTATCAGTTAAAAACCATGAATGTCTAAGCGCAGATAGCTGTATAGCTTCGCGTAAAAATTATGAAGTGAACAAATACTGCACAATTTTGTAACTCAAGTTTACAGATGGGCGAGTAGGAAATTAAGAGTAGTTCAAGTTACCCTTGACTTAGGTTTGTATTGTGTAAGAAACAAAACATGTATTTCATTACAGCAAAACAACTATTTTCATAATAGATGGTAATTAACATTTTAGATAATAATCATAATAGATCGAGATATCTCCATAGGGTAACAACGAGTGTTAAAATGTTTCTGGGTTGAATACATCTTTCTAAACACAGTTAAAATAGTGTTGTAAATTGTTACCAAGATGAAGTTATTTCAATATTGTAGTTTTTGTATTCAGTAGAGTTTATCTACCAGACTCTAATAGTATTGACTCAAATACTATTATTAAAATAACATATTTTTATTATATTTGTTGTAGTATTTGTTCTTAATTAATTTTTTTTACTATTATCATTACAATTTATTTTATCTTTTAGCATAACAATTATAATATTTCTTGCAATTATTCTTGACCTTATAATATCATTTTATTTTAACTTATCAGACTTCGGACTTCTTTTTGTAAAGAAACTTAAGGACTGTGTTCCTTTTTTTTCGTTGTGGTTTATTAAACGTCTCACCTGTAGAAGGGTTAGGTAAGAGACGAATGTTTGTGCATTAATTTAAAAACAAAAAACGTAATGATTGTCCAAAATAATTATTTAGTACAAACACGTTATGTAGTGCTGATTATGTTACGTTACAACTATTTTGAATATGCAAATCAAGTCATATGACAACCACAACCGAAATAATGTCCTTGTGGAACGGAATGTATCAGGATTACATTTTGACATTGTTTAGTGTTTCATAGGAAGAGTGACCCCAACAAAACTGATCACTTTGGGAAGGATATGTGACTCTCCAACTTTATGGTATTAAAACTGATCACTTGCATAACACTTTATGGAAGGTAACAAATGTGGAATGTAATGACTCTCTACAACACTTTATGGTATTTATAGGTAACAAATGTGCAATGTAATGTAGGTAACAAATGTGCAATGTAATGTAATACAAATGTGCAATGTAATGACTCTCTATAACACTTTATGGTATTAATACACTTAGGTAACAAATGTGCAATGTAATGACTCTCTATAACACTTTATGGTATTAATACACTTAGGTAACATGTGCAATGTAATGACTCTCTATAACAATGTAATAGGTAACAAACTCTCTATAACACTTTATGGTATTAATACACTTAGGTAACAAATGTGCAATGTAATGACTCTCTATAACACTTTATGGTATTAATACACTTAGGTAACAAATGTGCAATGTAATGACTCTCTATAACACTTTATGGTATTAATACACTTAGGTAACAAATGTGCAATGTAATGACTCTCTATAACACTTTATGGTATTAATACACTTAGGTAACAAATGTGCAATGTAATGACTCTCTATAACACTTTATGGTATTAATACACTTAGGTAACAAATGTGCAATGTAATGACTCTCTATAACACTTTATGGTATTAATACACTTAGGTAACAAATGTAGGCAATGTAATGTAACTCTCTATAACACTTTATGGTATTAATACACTTAGGTAACAAATGTGCAATGTAATGACTCTCTATAACACTTTATGGTATTAATACACTTAGGTAACAAATGTGCAATGTAATGACTCTCTATAACACTTTATGGTATTAATACACTTAGGTAACAAATGTGCAATGTAATGACTCTCTATAACACTTTATGGTATTAATACACTTAGGTAACAAATGTGCAATGTAATGACTCTCTATAACACACTTTATGGTATTAATACACTTAGGTAACTTAGGTAAAATGTGCAATGTAATGACTCTCTATAACTTTATGGTATTAATACACTTAGGTAACAAATGTGCAATGTAATTCTGTATAACACTTTATGGTATTAATACACTTAAGGTAACAAATGTGCAATGTAATGACTCTCTAACACTTTATGGTATTAATACACTTAGGTAACAAATGTGCAATGTAATGACTCTCTATAACACTTTATGGTATTAATACACTTAGGTAACAAATGTGCAATGTAATGACTCTCTATACACTTTATGGTATTAATACACTTAGGTAACAAATGTGCAATGTAATGACTCTCTATAACACTTTATGGTATTAATACACTTAGGTAACAAATGTGCAATGTAATGACTCTCTATAACACTTTATGGTATTAATACACTTAGGTAACAAATGTGCAATGTAATGACTCTCTATAACACTTTATGGTATTAATACACTTAGGTAACAAATGTGCAATGTAATGACTCTCTATAACACTTTATGGTATTAATACACTTAGGTAACAAATGTGCAATGTAATGACTCTCTATAACACTTTATGGTATTAATACACTTAGGTAACAAATGTGCAATGTAATGACTCTCTATAACACTTTATGGTATTAATACACTTAGGTAACAAATGTGCAATGTAATGACTCTCTATAACACTTTATGGTATTAATACACTTAGGTAACAAATGTGCAATGTAATGACTCTCTATAACACTTTATGGTATTAATACACTTAGGTAACAAATGTGCAATGTAATGACTCTCTATAACACTTTATGGTATTAATACACTTAGGTAACAAATGTGCAATGTAATGACTCTCTATAACACTTTATGGTATTAATACACTTAACAAAGGTAACAAATGTGCAATGTAATGACTCTCTATAACACTTTATGGTATTAATACACTTAGGTAACAAATGTGCAATGTAATGACTCTCTATAACACTTTATGGTATTAATACACTTAGGTAACAAATGTGCAATGTAATGCTTTATGGTATTAATACACTTGGGTAACAAATGTGCAATGTAATGACTCTCTATAACACTTTATGGTATTAATACACTTAGGTAACAAATGTGACTCTCTATAACACTTTATGGTATTAATACACTTAGGTAACAAATGTGCAATGTAATGACTCTCTATAACACTTTATGGTATTAATACACTTAGGTAACAAATGTGCAATGTAATGACTCTCTATAACACTTTATGGTATTAATACACTTTAGGTAACAAATGTGCAATGTAATGACTCTCTATAACACTTTATGGTATTAATACACTTAGGTAACAAATGTGCAATGTAATGACTCTCTATAACACTTTATGGTATTAATACACTTAGGTAACAAATGTGCAATGTAATGACTCTCTATAACACTTTATGGTATTAATACACTTAGGTAACAAATGTGCAATGTAATGACTCTCTATAACACTTTATGGTATTAATACACTTAGGTAACAAATGTGCAATGTAATGACTCTCTATAACACTTTATGGTATTAATACACTTAGGTAACAAATGTGCAATGTAATGACTCTCTATAACACTTTATGGTATTAATACACTTAGGTAACAAATGTGCAATGTAATGACTCTCTATAACACTTTATGGTATTAATACACTTAGGTAACAAATGTGCAATGTAATGACTCTCTATAACACTTTATGGTATTAATACACTTAGGTAACAAATGTGCAATGTAATGACTCTCTATAACACTTTATGGTATTAATACACTTAGGTAACAAATGTGCAATGTAATGACTCTCTATAACACTTTATGGTATTAATACACTTAGGTAACAAATGTGCAATGTAATGACTCTCTATAACACTTTATGGTATTAATACACTTAGGTAACAAATGTGCAATGTAATGACTCTCTATAACACTTTATGGTATTAATACACTTAGGTAACAAATGTGCAATGTAATGACTCTCTATAACACTTTATGGTATTAATACACTTAGGTAACAAATGTGCAATGTAATGACTCTCTATAACACTTTATGGTATTAATACACTTAGGTAACAAATGTGCAATGTAATGACTCTCTATAACACTTTATGGTATTAATACACTTAGGTAACAAATGTGCAATGTAATGACTCTCTATAACACTTTATGGTATTAATACACTTAGGTAACAAATGTGTCTTCAGATCGTGAGGGATTTAAAATTTCCGACACTTCTTTACTTAATAGCATTGGAGAAAATAGAAATATGGATCAACCAGGGGTTATCCAGAAAAAGACCTGCAACAAGTCGTACTGTAATTATGGTAATCAAAGTGCGATGTCATATAATAGGTAAAATCCATGAACATAAAGGTCAGCGTCAAAAGCCATTCACTTGTATGTAACCTACGCAAGACGAATCTCCGTCCGGGAAAACGATATAAGTGTCAACAAAGATACTTCTATGACACATCCGTTCAATCGTCACAGATAGCTGTAGAATGAAACCAGTATCATATTACTCCATGTAAAGGTATACCGGTAAAGCCTCTGGTCTTAAAATATATGGATTTCTGTACGATCAGACTATTGAAACGAACGCTCTTTAACCGACATCCTTGCACAGTGGGTGGATTATGGAAAGAAAGTATGAAGGGTCTGTGTTTTTTTGATGTGACATTCTTTCGAGGGATCATTTTACAACACAAACTGTGCTGTTTGGCTGTTGTCAACCAACACTAGCATCAGATAGGTTGTGATCGTACGTGGCGACATGAATTATAAGGACATTATAAATCCTTTTCATATAACATGTCCGTCCTTCTCTATAGCTTTTAACTCATCATATCCGTAACATTCATTCAAGTGTTTTCCTTAAACGTTGTTAATGATGCTTCCACAACAAGGGACATGCAAGTTTTTTCATTAATGTTCAATTGAACATAATATTTTGCAAACGTTTGGTAGAAGTGCAACATAAGGCTAATGAAAGTTGTTGGTGTTCTAGTTCAATGCTTCACAATGAACTACATTCACTCTCTTCACCACCGACAAGCGATCCCTGGATTTAGGAGTCAGAAGTCCGTAAACTTACCGCTGACCAAAGCTTAATATCTGTTTTGTTTGCTTTGAATTTCGAGCAAAGCTACACGAGAGATATCTGTATAATTTGCAAAAGATGAAATAATTTATACATTGGACAAACAGGCCGACGATTCGGTAACTGAGCACGAAAACATATAAATCATATTAAACTGTAGAACCAAGATACACCTGTAGGTAAACATTTCACCATCAATAACCACTCAGTTGAAGACTTTTCGATTCTTTGACATATGAGTGCTCCAACAAACACTCACTAAAGAGAACGACTCGAAAGATGATTAATCTATAAGCTGGGGGTGCGACAACCATCTGATTTAAATTAACGCTTTTCTTTCCTGCAGATTTCTATTTTTCATTCTTTGTTAAAATTTTAATTGCTATAAACGTGTTTTTTTTTTTTGTAAGGGTGTTACTACCCATACTAGTCGTCCTGAGATACAAAATTTTCAATGGTTCCCTATTAAAACCATAGGCCCTAGCAGGGGCGTAGCCAGGGGGGTTACCCCCCATGGACCTAAACTTTTTAGACAAGTTCAGTTGCCACCTGTGAAGTTTCATAAAGATCCGTGATTGCATGGCAGATAATTTCACACACAACAAATGGTCAAATGGAAATTTCTGATTGAACACTCTTTTAATACAGCAATTTTGTCAAAACTAGAGAAATACAATCGAATATCTATGAAAGGCTCAAACACCTGTTCGTTCTTGTCAGAACATCTACAACACAGTTTGGTTCAACTTTGATATCACGGTGAATGTATAATGAGGCCAGGTCATTCAATCGATCTTCAGTGGTGGTATTTCTCAAATACGTTTTGAGTCTTCTGAGAGTTGAAAACGAACGCTCCACTGAGCTCGTTGACACAGGCAGCGTGACAAATACTTTCAACAGTCTAGAAATGACTGGGAACATTTCTGCATTGCACATTGCATATGCATCCATGACATCTTTTGGTCTGTTGTTTGCAAGTGATTTGTACCAAACCCTAAGTTCATCTACTGCAGCTAGTGAAGTGCTGTCAATGTCAGACTTGTATATATTGACCAACTCTTTAATTTGGTCACATTGTTGTGCTGTAGGTTCTGACCGTTCTGTGGTAGATCCTGATGGTAGAAGACACATGAAGTTTGTAAGGAGAGTTTTGTGACTGGACAGATGGCCACATATTTGTGAAAGAAAGTGATCAACAAATGGCAGAAATACAACAATACAAAAGTACTCCTCAGAGCTAGTAGTTTGTGGGTTAGCACGGTTCGTCTCTCTTTTAGCCTGCCTTGACATTATGATGTCAATTTGAAGCTCACTACACAGAGTTTGAGCCTCACAGACAATGTTGTTAACTTCATTCACAGTATTATTTCTGAGTAAACGGATTAAATCTTCCACTATTTCTGCGTGATGCATCGCAGCAACTAAATCAATGTTCTGTTGCTGCAGTAAGTTGCATAGAGGTAAACTAAAGGAAAACAATCTAGCAATGATAAGTAGAGTGATGATGAATTCTGGCTGTGTTAAAAAACACAACAATTGATTAGCTGACGCGACAGAATCTCTGTCTTGCCAACCTGATATGGTCTCAAGGGGATCTGCAACTGCATGGATTAAATCTAGAAAGGCAATGACTGAGTTATGCTTCTCAAACCACCGGATGGGGCAGAGACCTTTCAAACTTTTTTTTTTTCAATTCAGTTGCTTTATTCTCCACATAAAGAGCCAAAACGTGCTTTCGTTTGGGTGTATTAAGAAAGTTTTCAGTGCTAGAAATTACTTCCATGCAATTTCGCACAAGAACTTCTTTACAAGCATCAGAAGTTTAGGGAATGGGCACTGCAGTGTACATAGGGTGCAAGTTGGAATTTATCAGTTATGTGTCTCTGGACACCATTGAATTTCACACTCATAGAAGCAGCACCGTCGTATCCTTGTCCTCCAGGTAAGCCATGTCAATACCATATTTTGTCAGATTGATTATGATAACATCAACCAAGTTTCTGCCTGTCACATCATAAACAGGTATAAATTGCAAAAAATTTATATTTTCAGTTTGTGTATGGAAATTTCACTAGTTGTCCCAATTTCTGGCTTCCAACACCAGCACCATCAGGAGCAAAAAGAAAGCAGTACTTGCAGAAAGCATCCTTTGCATGTTAACTGTAGAGTAGCCATCTCCACTGTGAAAGCCAACGATGCTGAAAACGCAGCTTTCTTGGACCACACTGGGGGAAAATGTAATCACTCCCTGGCTTCCAGGCATTCTCAAGGAGGCATATTTTGGTTTCAGCGTTTATCTAAAAGAGACAGAAAGACATAGTTCTAATTCAGTTATTTTGCACATAGGAAAGTTTGTTATGAGAGTACAATAACTTCGAAGAGAAAGGCTTAGAGTTGTACTTTACAGAGCAAGCCTAACATCCTGTGGCTGTTGACCTACAATCACTAGCAGCAATGAATATTCAGTCTAAAACTCATCAGAGTGTTTGCATGATTTTTAATACAAAATTAATATAATGAGGAGTCGACTCACCTGTTTACCAATGCTGACATCATCTCAGATATGTAATTTCCAATGTACCAGACTGAACCTGAGATAGTAGTGGTAGCACTGGTAGAAGGCCACGGTGATGACTCTGACAATTCTGATTCAACCTGATTGGCTGCAGCAGATTGATCAGGTTCAGCCTCATGAATGGGTTTTTAAAGAACCCATGCAGTGTCTTTTGCTTTTTCAGGCTTGACATAGTGAATGATTGTATATTGCAACTTCTGAATATAGTGAATGATTCACTATAGATGGCGCCAATGGTTCAAGGTTAGTGCCATGGTGCTGCCAGCCTGTCACGGTGCCACCCACTGTTTATTTGTGTAGTTAATTCTTGAAATCCATGGAATCTGAACATACACTGTCCATGATATTTGAATACAGATTATACACACTATACATATATTTTACACTCTCCTGAGTGACTCTATATTTTATATATTGATGACAGGACTGTAGGCCTACTTTGCTGGGCCTGATAGCTTTAAGTTATATATTATATTATATGTATGATTAAAAAAATAAGGCAAACACCTCAGTGTTCCATTCTGAAATCTGTCAAAAAGGTGGTCTCAAAATGAGACCAGGCTCAAACTAATAAATAAAAAAATCAGGCTAATAAAAGCCTAATTCAGGCTTTTCTTTTATGTTTTTATTTAAAAATTTTCCCGGGGGTCATGCCTCCGCACCTCTCAAGCATGGCTTAGTACCTGCGGCGCTTGCATCAAGCACTCAACTAAACCCCCTCTAATGGTCATTTCTGGCTACGCTCCCTGGGCCCTAGGGCTGAGCCCCCTTTAGCTCCTACCTAAACACGCCACTGCTTTACATGACTTCTAACGTTTATGTAATAGATGTAATTTTGCCTATAAATTACACCGTCAACATTTCAAATACTTCGCACGCAAGTTCTTTGAATTCTGCGCATGCGCCATTATTGTAAACTGTACGATCTGATGAAGAGTGCTACCTCGAAACGTCATCCTTCTTTAAATAACAATACGTATATATAATTGGCGACTTTTCAACCTGTTATTTTATTTTAATATATTTTTGTCAGTTATGCAGTTTTAATTATATTTGTCTTGCAAAGGGATCGCACCAATAGATAAGCCTATTCGTAGTCCTCACAATCGTTTACGGCCCAGCATGGCAAAGCGTGTTAAGGCGTGCGACTCGTAATCTGAGGGTCGCGGGTTCGCATCCACGTCGCGCCAAACATGCTCGCCCTTTCAGCCGTAGGGGCGTTATAATGTGACGATCAATCCACTATTCGTTGATAAAAGAGTAGCCCAAAAGTTGGCGGTGGGTAATGATGACTAGCTGCCTTCCCTCTAGTCTTACACTGCTAAATTAGGGACGGCTAGCACAGATAGCCCTCGAGTAGCTTTGTGCGAAATTAAAAAAACAAACAACCAAACACACCGTCACAGATTGGGCTATATCTGCAGTGCTCACTACAAGCATCGAAACCTGGTTTTTAGGGTTAGAGGTCTTCACACTTGTCGCTGAGTGGGATCATGCAGTTATTCAGCCTTTCCTATAGGTGTTTGTTTGTTAGTTAAGTGAGAAGTTAGCCCAATGATCTATCAGTGATGCGCTCACTGCAAGTGATGGAAACCCTGTTTTAACGGTGTGAGCTCTCTAACAGGACATTTTAATATGATTTTATTTATGTAAATTATTATTAATAATAACAAACTGGAGGAATTTTGCGATCAATGTTATTTTTTCCTTGTAGGGTATATTATTTGTACCGTACAAATCAAGTGAAGATTTTATCCCCAAGAATAAATAAAACTCGGACGTCAGAGGAAGCAAACACAAGCGACTAAATAAAAGAAACATTTATTCACAATAGTGTGTTATGTGGCCCACCTACCGGCAGGCATCTTAAACTCCATTGTAACTTCACTGGCTGTTGGGAATGGAAACGGATGCTTTTCCGAGAATTATATTATACCGCGCTATACTGCATTATACCAGATACGGTATCCCACAATCCATAGCTACCTACGTTACCAACTATTCCAAATAGCAGCAAAACGTGTTACAAAAATAAGCATATTTGCTGCTTTCTGTTTAAAAGTGCATAAAAAGTACAAACCACAGCGTTAAACTTCTAAAATTTTCAATCAGAAATGTTGGTTTCAGCTCTCAGTGTGTTTGGACTCTTTTGTTTTGTTTTTAAAATATATATATTGTAATTTGAACACAAGAAATATAAGAAATTTAACACTGTTTTCATTGAATTGTCTGAGTGAGCTTGTTATACAGAAACGACACATCACACTCCAGTTTCAGAAAAAAGTTAAGACATTTCTGAGTTGACCTATAAAGATAGACCAGAAGGGAAAACAACTTTATTTTTCAGATTTTATTAATGAAAATTGAGAAAGACAGCTAGTTCTTTTGACACGCAAAATTATATCAGAAAAGAAAATTATATTTAACATCCACGTGCTTGCTCTCTTACCAACGTGACAAGCAGTCACTTTCGTCAGGAGTTCGTGAAAAAGATATGTGGTCGGAAACTAAACAGGAAGCTACTTGTGGAAGTTAAAACTAATAATGTCAGTCATTTCACAACTTGAACCTTTAAGTGGGAACCACCGCGCGTGCGTGTGTGTGTTCTTATAGCAAAGACGCATCAGGTCATCAGTGTCCATCGAGGGAAACCAAACCCCTCATTTTAGCGGTGTAAATCCGAAGACTGACCGCTGTTGCAGCAGAAGACAATTGGAACCAGAATCTAAACACAACTAAATGAAGATTGCTGCTCTAGTCAGTATTGGTGGATTCTCAGAGTTTACCCAGAGATCCGAAACGGCGATGACAGTCGCTAATTCACACTCGTAAATTTACTCTGTAAGCGGGAGCACAACATGTTCGATTCTCAATCATGCAAGTAGTGAATACAATAGCTGATAAATGTATCATTGAAGAGTATATACTACATACATATAACAGTACTAAAGTGAATAAAACTGTACATTAATTAGAATGTATATAAATAAATAATAATTACATATCTGTCTACCCTCTGCAGGAATCGAACCTCGGAATTATGTGTGAATCTGTAAAATCACCGTTGGTCCATCGGAGTAATTCAATAAGCAAAGATTTGGGAGGCAAACCAAAATAATCCGTCTTAAAACCCTGACATGTGCACGAGTACTGGTTTGATAGGTATGTCCGTCTAGAGACATCACCAACAACAGTAACCAGAAACTATTTTGGGTTTGCCAAATCCCACAATAATTAGCACACTGCAGTTTAGCGTAAGAACTAGGCCTAACAAAATCGAATACTAGCCCTAATAACAAATATATGCTAAGCCTAACGGTAGCGTCGCATATTTTAACCATAGAACGAGGCGTAACAATCAGAAACCTAACTGATTTATGAAGGTTAAAGAATATAAAGCCTCCTGCTAGTACAGCGGTAAGTCTACTGATTTACAATGCTAAAATCAGGGGTTCGATTCCCCTCGGTGGGCACAGCAGATATCCCGAGGTGGCTTTGCTATAAGAAACAATACAATACAAAATAAAGAATATAAAATGTCTAGATTAACCTGTTGACTGCCAAGTATTTCAGCTGCTACAATACAACTCTAATGCTTCTTCATTTTGTAACTTTTTCGTGACGTCATTTTGGATCGAAAGTGAAACAATTTGTAAGTAGGTCAAATGCATGTATGGTGCTGACATTTAGCGTTGAAGTTAGGTATTATTTAGAACGAATTAACTCGTCCGTGGCACTGTGTTACCGATCGGCTTGGACGAGTTATCTCGTCTACGGCACTGAACGGTTAATAAAATTAACTTTGTGAACCGGAATGTTTGATACTTGTATTGTTTAGCCGAGCACGAAATTTTCTTTCAGTATCATTGTATTAAGACAATTTGATGAATGAGGGCAAACTCAGAATCGAATTTTTTTTTGTTCCTTTAATTTTAACACATTCTGCAGATTTATAGGCACATCACATGCATGAACTGGAAAGGTTCCATCACTCCTGTTCTCAATGAATCTATGATTCATTTTCATGAAGGATTCACACAACAGGGTTTTCAAAACTTATAATGGATGCAAATTTTGTTTTTTTGAAATAAGAAAGAAAACAAGTGTCAACTTCCACGACAACGTAATTAAGGAAATGGTTTTTCTAAAGTCAATCATGTTAAAAGCGCAGTCATTTAAAAGACCGTGGCTATAGCATCATTAACTCATCCATCACAGTTTAAGTCAACTGAAAAGCGGCAGTTGACACTTTATTATCAACAAACCTACAGAAAATTTCCATGAAAAAACCAAATAAAAAACGCATTAGTTTATAAAAGTGTTCCACCTTTTACGAACAACCCTACACCTTTAAGGAACATATAGTGGTTGAAATGTGTTTCTTTACTAACAACCGTAAGATAGGTTCTGATGCACTCCTCTACCAACCACTAGTAACCTAAAATTATTCAGGTATTTTAATATGTGATTGTATCATCACAATTAATCATTCATTATTATTCAGCGGAGTGGATACTAAGTTATGTGATTTTTGTTTTGTCTTTTCTTTCCTAAAACGTTTAGTTTCGTTGAAGAATTTCGAGTAGAGAATCAATGTGTCATCTTATTTGCCCCCACCTCGGTTCAAGTCTGCTTAAAAAACAACAAACAAAGCAATACCTTAGTCACTTCGTGTAACATTTGCCTACAAGTTTTTCAAACCCTCGTATTATACTGAAAATAATGCTAAGCCTAACATTTTTTTTCTAAGCTTATATATCGTACCGAAACATATGCTGTACCTAACAACTTTTTTTTAATAACCTCATGGTTGTGTACCAAAACAGTTGCTAAGCCTAACTTCTTTTTTTTCTAAGCCTACATGTCGTACCGAAACAGATGCTATGCCTAATGACTTTTTTAATAACCTCATATTTGTTCCAAAACAGTTGCTAAGCCTGATGCCTTTTTTATAATCTCGTGTATTTGTACAGAAACACCAGTTCTTTTGGGACAGTAAAATTAATGCAAATAAAATAATAAAATTGACGTTAGAAAAACAAGTAATTATGTTATTAATCCTTAAGTTACCAATCTGATTTGTAACTGACGTAAATAGAATTAATAATAATTCACTTATCTAATTCACACCACAACAGTCGTTGTTTGTGAAATCTAAAAATATGTCTGTCATATTCCAGTTGGCCTCATAAGTACACGTATCAGGTTTGTTTTGAATATCGCGCAAAGCTACACAAAAGCTATCTGCACTAGCCGTCCCTGATTTAGCAGTGTAAGATTAGAGGGAAAGCAGCTAATCATCACCACCCACTGACAACTCTTGGGCTACTCTTTCACCAACGAATAGTGGGATTGGCCGTCACATCATAACGCCCCCACAGCTGAAAGGGCGAGCATGGTGTGACGGAGATTCGAACCCGCGATCTTCGGTTTACAAGTCTAGTGCCTTAACCACCTGGTCATGCCAGGCACAGGTATTGTTAGCACTAGATGTTACAGATATATTGTGGTTTACATACAACATTCTTTTGTTTGTATTAGCCTTAACCACCTGGTCATGCCAGGCACAGGTATTGTTAGCACTAGATATTACAGATATATTGTGGTTTACATACAACATTCTTTTCTCACATTCAGATATAAACTGTTAGAACTTGCAAATAAAAATTTTGTTTGGCCTTTATGTAAATCACTTCCTTCAGTACCATAATGCATACTTTATACAACTACTATTTTGAATAAAAGAAACAAAACAGTGTTACGAGGTAATCCAAAAATAAAAATGTAACTTATTAATTTTAATAACTGACAAAATTTTCCCACTTTGAGTTTAATCCAATTTTATTATTATACAACATAAAAACGTACATGATAATCTGTTTTGTTTGTTTTCTTTTATACAGGTTAAAAAAAGTGATAAAAATGAGAGGTGTATGAACTACAGCACACATACAACACGAATAAAAATCATAAGAATGTACAAGGAAGACACGGTCCTAGTGCTTGGAATTCTTTGACATATTCATCACTGCAACTATAGCATCAACTGGATCAATAAATTCTCGCATGTGTTTGTGTCCAAGTATCCAGTTTGGTTGGATTTGTGGCTGGTTTTTGGTGACATGGGGAATGCAGACAGACATGCTAGAAATCACGCTCTTGGAACACACGGAAGATGAAAGAAATGAAGACGATAGAGTGGTGGACAACCGAGCTTTGGTCAGTTTCCTTTCCTCTTCCATCTTGTGTCGCCGACAGGTAAGATAATGGAGACTTTTGATTTTCTCCATCACATTCTTGTTAGATTTCATCACCTACAACAAAGTCAAGTCAGCATTCAGTTCAGTTCATACACTCTTTCAAGTAATATAAGTTTCAGATAATAAAGACAGTTGACAGTTGCAAAAAATAAAAATATGACAGAAGACATCACAAGAAATTCACAATTAATTACATTTCAAACAAACCAAAATTATTACACAGTTTGTTCTCTCCAGGACAATATCAAAGCTGACCCAAATTAGAAAATTTGCAAATATATCACGTGTAAATTCAGGTTAGAAAACACCAAAGTATTACAACACTAAAGAACACAAAATATAAACACTGTAGAGGTAAAAGGAACACTAAAATAATCTTTTGTTAGACTGTTAATAACTGTGATGAATATCCTCTGTGCCATTCTACAGCCTAGTGTGCAAACAGTATCCTCTGTGCCATTTTACAGCCTAGTGTGTAAACAGTATCCTCTGTAATATATTTCTTGTTTTACATTTATTAAAACAACAGTGTAGTTAAAACACTA
This sequence comes from Tachypleus tridentatus, assembly GCF_004210375.1. Taxonomy (NCBI): domain Eukaryota; kingdom Metazoa; phylum Arthropoda; class Merostomata; order Xiphosura; family Limulidae; genus Tachypleus; species Tachypleus tridentatus. The sequence continues at coordinate 108,719,123 of NC_134827.1, forward strand.
AGAATTAATTGTATACCATTACCACCCTATTAATGTAATCACACATTTTTACCATCTCACTTCACAACAAATCTGACACATTTCAGACACCATAATTTTCGGATATTTCTGTTTGGCTGACACCTCCTAGAACTCTCTTCCTTGTAACAAGTTTACAAAGATAAAAGTCTATCTAGATTTTAATTTCTACTAGCTGGTCGATAGTCGTTATTACCGAGGCCTTCCCAGGATCCTGGAAGAAGATCCATAACAGTGTACAGACTTTTGAAAAAATAGTTTCACCCTTCTCTCTGTAGATTCGCAAGAGGTCCAGCAGAGTATCGAGAGAACCAGTCACTGTCCACACAGAATCCACCGTTTTATCATACTGTTGATGTGGAAAGAAAACAATTCATTGAGATTGTGTTACAATATGATGAGAAAATCAAGTGAAACACACACTGTGCATCTATTACACAAAGAGAGAGAGAATGCTATCAAGTTACACTTATTAATTTGTGATAAGAACCAGATGCCCACTTACATCAAAACTGAAATCTAATTTCATAACGAGTACAGCTAATTAAGTACGCTTTTCTTACATGTGTAATTATATAAACTATAATGCTTTGTTTCATCAAAGACAAGGGTACTCTCAGTATTAAAGATAACTTAGGCCATAAATACATGACACACTTATCTTAAATACAATAACATTGTATAATGTAGCTTAAACAACAGTATTATAAGATATATACAATATTTGAGTAATACCTGCACATGCATACATAAAACAAAGAAATTAACACATTTCTTCAGTAGTAAAGTTTGAAACACATTTACAAGTTCATTTCAATGCAATTTAAGTGTTTTTTAATCCCTTGTACTTCTTACTCTCATGAAAATGGTATAAATTAAAACTTAAGTCACAAAAATGATGCAGTTAAGTTGGTCTTTTATAGTAATAGCTGAGGAAAAACGTTTTATACGGAAACAAATTAAGGGTAAGTTAGGTCCCAGGCTAAACGTTTTATACAGAGCCCATCATGAAAAAACAAAAAAGTGAAACCACAAAATGGGTTTGTTTTTTTTTTTCACCCTAGCCCCCACCTATAATACTCCTTTAAAGCTCTGTGAATGTTTAGGATTTCAGTTTCACACTAACTTTCACCTATAATTCTCCTTTAAAGCTCTGTGAATGGTTAGGATTTCAGTTCACACAAAACTTTCTCAGAGTTCTTTTGTTAAGGTCTGTATGTTATGGTAATAATAAAACAATGACTTTCTCAGAGTTCTTTTGTTAAGGTCTGTATGTTATGGTAATAATAAAACAATGACTTTCTCAGAGTTCTTTGTTAAGGTCTGTATGTTATGGTAATAATAAAACAATGACTTTCTCAGAGTTCTTTGTTAAGGTCTGTATGTTATGGTAATAATAAAACAATGACTTTCTCAGAGTTCTTTGTTAAGGTCTGTATGTTATGGTAATAATAAAACAATGACTTTCTCAGAGTTCTTTTGTTAAGGTCTGTATGTTATGGTAATAATAAAACAATGACTTTCTCAGAGTTCTTTTGTTAAGGTCTGTATGTTATGGTAATAATAAAACAATGCAAAGATTTCATGATTTCATGAAAACAAATAAAGGAAAATAGGAGAAAATATTTAATGTAAGTTTAAAGCCGGGTGTTAAACTGTCATTACAGAAGCATCTGGTTTATAAAAATCAGTTTAGAAATGAAATAAAATAAGGTTAACTTGCAACAAGAAATAACTCAGTATTATAGAGGTGTTGCAGAAACATGCAGTACTGGATAAGAGGAAGATTGAAGAAGCTAAACGTCACACAATGTAAACAGCTCGCCTTTCTTGATGACGAGAAACCCACTTGAAATAAAAAATGTATTTTAGAACGGCTGGTATTAACACTTACCGATAAGCAAAGACCAACGTTTCGACCTTCCTAGATCATATTTAGAAATAAAATGATCAAGGAACAATAATACATTTGAAGCAGAACCTATGTTGTCATGGTAACAACCCAAGTGAAACAGAATCTCTGTTGGAGAATACAAACCTTGGCAAGATTTAACAAGATGTTTGTGGAATATTTAATCAATTCCATGTGAGGCAAGCTTCGGTTACAGCTTCGTATCAACTGGAAAAGGATTTCTACTGCACTGCCTTCTGCTATCTTCTCACAACATGACGCCGAGAGCCGGGTAACAACATCTGGGCAATTACATAAAATGGTTTAGCACAACTTTCAAAAAATGTAAAACAACCTTACAAGGAAATTTTGGACAACGTAAAAAGATTTGGTATAAACACAGTAAGTGAAATTTAAAAATTTTAGAAGAAAGAAAGATTAATAGTGAAATAAATAAAACAATCGTTTTCTTTGGTTAAACAAAAGTTTCATTTTAAAATTCCACCTACATTTCTTAAGGGAACTTACTAGGAGAAACGTAAAGAAAAAATATCTACAGTCTAACATGAATTTATCACTTTTGTTAGGCCTAAAAATATATTTTTCCATCCTAGACATTCTACATCAATACTCATTCTATAACAGACAACCTCAGATGGTTATTATATCACACACACACACACACACACGTTTAAAAAGTTTTCCTGGTTTAGTTCAAGTGAAGGTAAAACCATTAAAATATTTACGCAGAATAAAAACATTTTAACAGTTTTTCCAGAATGTAAAAAAAAAAAATTATTATTGGTCCCAGAAACAGAAAAATTTTCATGATTTTAAAATGCTAACTCTAGAGTTTAAGTGATTTTGAGACTAGCAATTACACAAGATTCCATCACTTAAACGATAATGTTTGCACTCTGAGATATAAAGACAGAGGGCAAATGCAACAAACAAAATCTTTGGAATTCATTAAATACTTACTACACATGTACAACTCTTCTTAAACTTACAAAAATCTCAACTTTTATATTCAAAACAAACATTTTGTAAGCCATATATTAAAGGATCTGACACTGCCTAGCAGCACAGAATAGAACGACATACACAAACACTCGAGCATTATACAACATGCACGTGTTCATGAAAAAAGTTGTCACAATATTTTATTAACACTCTTAGGCTTCTTACTAAACAAAATGTTTCATTTAGTTTTCCAGTACATTTTCTCAGTGGTCACACTAGAATGTGAGCATCAGAATATAACAGAAATGTATTGAATATGTTGGTATTTCCAAGAAACAGAGAAATCCATAAGATAATAAAAATAGCACTTTGCACTTTCTCATAACCAGAATGGAAGAGATAAAAGCAGAAATTAGTACTATTATGATTAATTTGTTTTTTTAAAAGGTAACAGACTTAATACATTAAACCATCAGCAAAGATAAACCAACACCGTGTCCGAAGCAAGTGAAACTTTGACATTTTTCGCTACGTCATCCGTCAACATTGAGAAATTTAGTTAAGTTTGTTCTAAAAAACAAAATTCCTGGATTTAAGACCCACAAGAACGTTTGGTCATACATAAAACTTGAAAAATTATTTCTCTCCTGTTTTTCTAATTACAAATCTTGAGAGTAATTAAAACAAGTGGGTGTCGTAACATGAGAGCTAAAAAATCTCAGTCTCACCTAAATGCATCAGTGCAGACAAGATGTAGGATAGATTTCGGCAACGTAATAAGAAATCTAGAGCCGAAGTTGTTCGATTACATAATTTCTTATCTTCAGTAGCGTTCGCATTAACGGTTTTCAATCTTTCTCTTATTGTTTTCAGTTGACGACTCTTGAGTTTGCAACGCTGCACGTGCCCTCGCCAAGCAGCCTGATGTGAAATAAACATATTACTACAATATTAATTTTTTAAACAATGACAAATGATATACAAAGAATAAGAGAAACTGATACACTTACCTACATGTTGTCAGAGTTCTAATTTTTCTCTCTGTTACATATCTAAAGAAAACAGATTAATTTGCACATCTAATAATAATCTAACCACTACAACTAAATGTAAGTGATTTTAACATTTTTAGTAATATAACAGAAACATGACCTTTGAAATTCCCGGAACCACCTGACTCGTTAACAGACATAACACACGATTGAACTAGGCAACACGATTCGACAAATCTAGGAACTAAATCTACTGAACCAGAGAAAAAGACTATAACAAACCTGAAATTGTTATACTGATGGTTATAAAACAGACCAAATAATCTGATTAGATAAAATAATTGCAAGAAACTTTTGGATATGAGCAGAATTATAATAAAATAATTATGGATCAACACAATGGTCAGCCATCTTAAATATATATATCTCTTCTGTATGGATGGTGCCACACAAACATACCCTAATCTCCTGCTCAGACCAGTCAAGATTCATTTTACAAAATCCAATTTAACAGGCACTTTCTGAGCATGATTCGTTAGCTGCAAAAATCTGATTATTGCAACAACAACAACAAAAATTCCTGTAGAAGGCAATGAACAACAAATAACAGATCTATTTCTCACTTATGTGATAAAATACCACCCAAAAATAAACATTGTTAACAGATAACTGTAGACATATCACAGTAGAAAACCAATAAACTTGCAACGCCCTGGTCTCATTGCAGGAAACATCAGAACAAGAATGGCAGGCCTAAAACAGCTTCAAGGTCAAAGGTATTAGACACAGGGCAAATCTGTTATGGCTACACTACACACAAGTTTGGTTGAAAAATAGCCTCCTATTTGGTTTTACCCAAAATTCCATTATCACAACTCAAATTGGTTCAGCTCTCTAGGGCTAAAGCCATCCTAAAACGTGCCTTCGACTCCTCTGTAGCCCCTGCATTCAACAAACTTTATTGTTCCAGCTGCTAAATATTAAAGCATGTATACCTACAAGACATAGCCCACTTCTCCATCAATCTCTATCTGGTCCTCTACACAGACCAGGAAGAAACTGGTTCCATTCTTGACTTAAGATCTGGATAACATTTTATTCACACATGAATTATGCAAGCTCTAATAATCCTTATAAAAAATCTGACCACTAAAACTTAACAGGTCAACTCAATATTTATGCTAAACTTCAGTGTACACACTTTACCTTCCAATCTACACTTGATTGTACAAACCTGTATAACTGTAGCTGCATTTTGTTCCTTTACCAACCTCCTATAAACCAACCATGAACGCACTTTTGTCTGTATCACAGTTGCTGCCTTTTCTTGTGTAAGAAGATAAATTCGAGCAGCTCTCTGGAACAGTATTACGTTCTGTCGCAGACGTAAAAACCACAGTCTCTGCAAGCGTCCTCTCATCCACCTCTGGAGAAGTCATGAAATACTTAATGTAAGACATCACAAGTTGTACAGTTACAATAAATCAAATTTTGGCAAAAGCAAGTTTACAAAAATCAGAAGTACTTATAAAATAGAAGCATGTTCTGTTTCACTTTCCAAAACCACTAAGATGTATATCACTGTTCAAAGAGATACATATTTATAATTTAAAATATGCCATATTAGCTCAAATAAGGAAACTTCTTAACTACAGTAATAGTAATAAAATAAACATAACAAAATTGTCTTTATTTTTCATAAACACTCAAAAATAAAATATTAGTTTTGTTCTAGGTTATACAACAGTTATTGTGCTGTTTTCATAAGTTATCTTTGTTTAGAAAAACGTTAAAATGTGCAAGTCATACCTGTAGGGATTATCACACAGTATTCACACTGATGAGTTAATTTGATATTTAACATTAAAAAACCATTTAATGTAAGTAACCCCCCTACCACATATTTCCACAATCCTTTTGATAGTTTTCCACACCTTTTCACATGACAAACTTTTTTCAAGCTCACCTTTCAACCAATCATTATCTTAAAAACATAAATGATATATTAATTGAACTTGTCACACACTTCTTGTAGTTTGTTTGGAAGTTTGCATAAAGCTACACAAGGACTGTCTGTGTTAGCCATCCCTAATTTAGCAGTGAAAGACTAGAGTAAATGGAGCTTGTAATCACCACCCACTGCTAATTCTTGGGCTACTCTGTTACTAACAGACAATACGATTGACCATCACAAAAACCACCCCCAGGGCTGGCGTGTTTGGTGGGATGAAGATTCAAGCCACAAGCCACAACCCACAGATTGTGATTTGAGTGATATAACTGCCTAGAAATGTCAGGCCCACCCACTTCTTTTGAAAAACAACAATGCCTTACATTGAGACTGGTAAGATCATTTTAATACTTCTACAAAACTGTTACGTGTTTTGTTTTACAGACAATAAGAATTCCCATATACGTTTGATTTTCACAGGTCCAGCTCTGTTGAAGAGATCTGGTACAGATGACAAGTTTTCTTGATGGCAACTTGTGACAGACAAAAACTTGTATTAAATGTTACAAAACCTGTAAATCACTATTTAATAATAAACGAAATAAAAGCAACTGCAGTCAAACATGTTTAACTTTAATAGTTTTCACCCAAAAACATATCTTAGTTTTAACTTTTGGAAGAAAAACTATATATAGTGCAAAGACACTTCAATCTTCCACACACAAAAATAAACTCTAAAATGAAATGTCTGAAAAAAAGTCTTACCACAAAAATTTTCTTCAATGTACTTAAATTGAAAACTGTAGAGCAGTGTGGAAATTATGGTAGCTTACAAGTGATTTTATTCCCAAATTTCTGGGGTCAGATGTGTATCAAGTTGCACTCTTTATGCATAAAAATAATGCCCATATACTTTGACCAGTATGAACATTTAATGTTTAAAAACTAAGATTACTAGCCTGAATAACAACAACTGCATCCAGTTGTTTCTTCGCCAACCTCAAATTTAATATTCGTCGGTAAAACCTTTGAACTCGTACAGCCGATAGATGACGTAATACCATGGCTACAAAACATTCCACTTTGACAGTTCTTGCCATAAGTAAAGCCTATAATTTAAAATAAACAAAAGATAATTATTTATAATGTTAACATATTCAATAATACAAAATATACTACAGTAATATGACCAACAAGAAATTCAACATTTCAGAAATGTTTAGCATAAAAACTTTGTTATTAACACAGCAAGTTCACACCTATTTAATTATTAATCTAAATATTACATTCAGTTTTATCACTTTTGTGATAAGTAAATGGAAAGGTCAGACATTCTATTTATTATTTTAGAGGTACTCAGTGATATCCATAAGTAACATATTCAACAAATCAAGTTTCAAAACAAAACATTTAAAGATTAAAATGAAAACTTGTTAAATCAGTGTTTTGATATGAATACAGATTTTAGGACTAAATATCAAACGTTTTAATGTTTGTTTTTCCAACATTTAGCATCCTAAAGCAGCTTAAACTCATTGGTAAACTGTGCCACATTTAGTATACCTAGATCTTAGAGCATTTCATAATCTACAATTTCAACTAATGAACAGACCTCGACAATGTTTCGACTAATATAGATACATAAAGTAGTTGATAAAAAAACAACATCTGAAACAATGATTTACTTACATCCAGGTGTTTTGAGCCAAGAAACCACGAACAGCTTCTTGTAATTTTACTCTAATTTCAAGTTGCTGGTCCATCTGAAGAAGTTGCTGGCATTGTAACCAACTACGTGCCTTGACTTGGAGTAGTAACACTGGCCGATAGATTTTCAGATAACGTCTTTTAATCAGAGCACTTTTGTACCATCTTTGAATTGTAATGGCTGCCTTTAACCTTTTCACTTGTCGACGTACTAACCAACCTCTTGTAGCTGCTTGAAGCTTCACTGTGCTGCTTTGTAATCTCTCAAACCTGTAATCATTTTTTAAACTTATTTCACACAAACTGTTAATTACAATTTCTGTAATACATGCAACTGAAATGAATCTTCGCTTCAAGTTGGAAGAAAAATTCAGAATAAAAGTATTACAAAGTGAGAAACAAACTGGATATAATGTGATATCATGAAGACATTACCAAGTGAGAAACAAACTGGATATAATGTGATATCATGAAGACATTACCAAGTGAGAAACAAACTGGATATAATGTGATATCATGAAGACATTACCAAGTGAGAAACAAACTGGATATAATGTGATATCATGAAGACATTACCAAGTGAGAAACAAACTGGATATAATGTGATATCATGAAGACATTACCAAGTGAGAAACAAACTGGATATAATGTGATATCATGAAGACATTACCAAGTGAGAAACAAACTGGATATAATGTGATATCATGAAGACATTACCAAGTGAGAAACAAACTGGATATAATGTGATATCATGAAGACATTACCAAGTGAGAAACAAACTGGATATAATGTGATATCATGAAGACATTACCAAGTGAGAAACAAACTGGATATAATGTGATATCATGAAGACATTACCAAGTGAGAAACAAACTGGATATAATGTGATATCATGAAGACATTACCAAGTGAGAAACAAACTGGATATAATGTGATATCATGAAGACATTACCAAGTGAGAAACAAACTGGATATAAGTGAGAAACAAACTGGATATAATGTGATATCATGAAGACATTACCAAGTGAGAAACAAACTGGATATAATGTGATATCATGAAGACATTACCAAGTGAGAAACAAACTGGATATAATGTGATATCATGAAGACATTACCAAGTGAGAAACAAACTGGATATAATGTGATATCATGAAGACATTACCAAGTGAGAAACAAACTGGATATAATGTGATATCATGAAGACATTACCAAGTGAGAAACAAACTGGATATAATGTGATATCATGAAGACATTACCAAGTGAGAAACAAACTGGATATAATGTGATATCATGAAGACATTACCAAGTGAGAAACAAACTGGATATAATGTGATATCATGAAGACATTACCAAGAGAAACAAACTGGATATAATGTGATATCATGAAGACATTACCAAGTGAGAAACAAACTGGATATAATGTGATATCATGAAGACATTACCAAGTGAGAAACAAACTGGATATAATGTGATATCATGAAGACATTACCAAGTGAGAAACAAACTGGATATAATGTGATATCATGAAGACATTACCAAGTGAGAAACAAACTGGATATAATGTGATATCATGAAGACATTACCAAGTGAGAAACAAACTGGATATAATGTGATATCATGAAGACAAGTTACTGGATATAATGTGATATCAAGTGAGAAACAAACTGGATATAATGTGATATCATGAAGACATTACCAAGTGAGAAACAAACTGGATATAATGTGATATCATGAAGACATTACCAAGTGAGAAACAAACTGGATATAATGTGATATCATGAAGACATTACCAAGTGATAAACAAACTGGATATAATGTGATAACATGAAGACATTACCAAGTGATAAACAAACTGGATATAATGTGATAACATGAAGACATTACCAAGTGATAAACAAACTGGATATAATGTGATAACTGGATATAATGTGATATCATGAAGAATTTACAAGTGAGAAACAAACTGGATATAATGTGATATCATGAAGACATTACAAGTGAGAAACAAACTGGATATAATGTGATATCATGAACACTTTCAGTGGAAATCTTTATTTTGTAATTAAAACCGCACCATTTAAGGCCAAAAGAAATTTCCATGAACTGCAAGATTTGTTGTTAATCACAAAAAATGCCTCAAAATAGCCAGCTTCTATAGGGAGAAATGTTGATTTTAATTACAATAAATAAATATTTACATTTTAAAGATATTCGTGATAAAGTTAATCACCCAGTGGGATCCTCATCTGTTTAATCTATTTAAATTATAAATCATTACTATTATTTGGCTAAGTAACTTTACCAATACACTTTAAGTGTTACATTAAATTTTATAGTAAAACAAATTATTGATAGAAGCAAACAGGTACACATCATATTCCAATTAAATCACTTGTTGAATCCAAACAAATCTTGATGTATATATTTCAACACGTTGTTCAACATGCATTATTTAACATAAAATAGAGTTGTATCTATTATTCTATAAAACCAACACTTTGTAAACAATTCAGCAGTGCATACTAAATTTCAAGTTATGATATGCTTAACAAACTTAATTGAAAAACTTTAAATGATTCACTTAACAAATAATATATACAAGCAAATTTACTGAATTTTTTCAGGCAACAATAGCTACAATGGTCAAACAACACAGAAGTATAACAAACCTAATCTTTTGTGTTCGATCCTCACGTATTGCCCGAAACCAACGTTGAATCACAACAGCAGCTCTTCGCTGGAGAAGAAACTGTTGTCTTAGTTTTCGCCCTCGATATGAGGTTTGAATGTAAACAACACGATTTCTCACAACCTGAAACCGTTTTCTATATATTGTTGCTCTAAAGCACGCTTGAATTATCACGACACTCTTTCGAAGCTCAAGATAGCCTTTTCTCACTTCTTTTGCTAACAACCAACTTCGAAAGTATTTCTGTATTTGATATACTGCCCTGAGTTTCTTTTGGTACTTCCCCCTAGCCAGCACCATGCGATACCAAGACTGCAACTTCATGGCCGAGGACCTCATTACTAAGAATTTCTTTCTTACAATGACGCAACGTATGACAGACTGAACAATACGTGCAGAAACCATGGTTTTCGTAATTCTCCTTGCCACGAAGCCTCTGTAAGCGCTTTGGATTATTATGGCACTCTGACGAAATTGCACAAATTGCTGATGATACAACCTGCATTGTAACTTTGCTTTCCATCTCTGTTGAAGAAGTACAGTTGTCTTTTTCAGTTGAACAAATTGTTTTCTTGTCCTATGTGTCCTGTATGCAGCCTGTATTGTGGTAGCAGCCCAACGATTACGACCAACCGTTTTCCTTACAACGTAACCTCGCCACCAAGCCTGCACCTTGATGCAAGCGTTACGTAGCAACTGGTACCTTCTGTACTCAGCTCGTCCAGAGAGCTTTGCTTTAAACTTTTGCTGAATGAATGTAACCGCACGACACATCTGTAAAAATTCTGCTCTCTTTATCAAACCACGGACATACTTTTGTAAAGTAACACAAGCAGCCCTCATTTCCAGAAACTTGTTTCTTGCTATAAACATTTTCATGTAGGACTGAATTATAATTGAAGCCTTTTCTTCCTTCATTTTTTCCTGACTAAATATCCCTTAAACCAAGCCTGTACCAATGTGGTAGCCCGTCTCTTCCTCAGAATTTTCTTTTTGAGTTTCTGGAGTATTAAAACATCAGTTACTAGCTGTCGGATCCTGATGAACAGACTTTTTCTTCTCTGAAAGTTCTTTCTAGCAATAAATCCCCTGATGTATCTCTGAATGATTATGGCTGCATGGTGTTCTTTCTTCAAGTGTTGTCTTACCTGGTGCCCTCGCCAAGAGCTCTGGATTACCAACACTGCTTTCTTCATTACTAAGTAACGTTCCAATTCCCTTCTTCCGTTCAGAAAAGCTCTGAAATGAGCTTGAAGTACCAATGTTGCTCTTTTTTTTGCAGCATATTTCTTTCTCTCTCTATATCCTCTGTAAAGAGTTTGAATTATTACAGCACCATCTCGTCTGCGTTTCAGTGCTGATCGAAGCTTCCAACCCCGATATGCTGCCTGGATTCTTATCACAGACTCCTTCAAGCTCAAGTAGAAAGCTCTATCTTTCTGTCCCATCAAATATGCTTTGATAGCTTTCTGTAAAACTACTACTGCTTGTTTAAGTTTAAGAAAAGACTTGCGATCTGAGTATCTTCTGAAGCAAGTCTGAATCCTTGTTGCAGCAAAATGCCACTGACGAACTTCTTGCCGAATTTTCCAGCCTCTGTAACCCGCTTGAATTGTTACGACTGCAGTTTTAACCTTGTGAAACTCGTGTTTTGCCGACCTGCAAGCCTTGACAGCTCTGTATCTTCTTTGTAGGTTGATGACCACTTGCTTCAGTTGAATGTATTTCTTCCTAACCAAATATTGTCTGATGCATGCTTGCACTGTCACAATATTATTGCAATACTTCTGCAGCAATCGTCTACATATCCACCCCCGTACCCAAGCCTGTATTGTTAGAATAGCTCCCTTACTGATGTGGTACTGTAACATGGTTCTTTTCCCCAAACTCCAAGCACGGTAACGACATTGTATTATTACAGCTGATCTTCGCATTAGCAGATATTTACTTCTCTGCCGAAACATTCTGTACTGAGCTTGGATCAAAATACACGCACGAGACTGAATTCAGATTTCTTTCCGGACCTTCCAGCCACGGACTCCAGCTTGCAGAGTGATAGCAGCTCCTTGAGCAAGTAAATACTCTCTACGACAAACCACAGCTAGTTTCTTTGCTCTGTACCTTCTTGGAGTACAAGAGTGGCCCATTTTAAAATTCTAAACCTTTTCTAACTAGAAATCCTCGTATCAGCTTCTGGATCCTTCTACAAGCTACCTGAAGCTCTAAATAACGTTTCCTGGACTTCATCATTCTAAACTGTGTCTGCAAAGTGATCGTGGCTTGTTTTAAGTTCAAGAAATTCCTCCGAATTTCTTTTCCACACTGCCAAGCACGCACTCTTTCCTGCATTTTGTAGGTAACCAAACAGAGTTCCATGTATCGTGATCTTTGTTGGTACATTCTGTACACATGCTTGAAGTTTTATCACAGCTTTCTTTTGCATACAGAACTCTCGTCTTTCCACGAATCCTCGATATGCAGCTTGGATGAGAATTGCAGCATTTCTTTTCAGAATATACTCTTTTCTTTCCTTCCGACAGTTTAGAGTAGCAATGCGTCTATCTTCTATTTTCTTAACGTAATTCTTGATTAACAAATAATGCCTGCGTGCAATAAACCCTTTCATTCTGGCTTGTAAAACCAATACAGCTTGTCTATAAGCCAGGAAGTCTTTTCGAGCTTTTTTCATTCTGAATTGTGCTTGTACTTTAACCACTAGTTTTAGGAGTAGAAGGAACCTCAGTCTCTCTTTGTTTCTTGCTAACGTAGCTTTAAAATGTTGCTGCAGAGTGATTGCTGCATGCCTTATCTGAAGAAAACGTTTTCTAGCCATTAACATACGAAAGTAGCTCTGCAACTTTATTACAGCTGACCTATGGGTCAGGTACCTCTTTCGGAGAAGGTAGGACCTGATATAAGATTGTAATATGACAACACTTTTCTCAGAGCAAGATAATCCTGCCTAACCTTCTGTCCCGTCTTAGTGTTCCTCCACCACTTCTGAATACAAACTACTGCTGTTTTCTGTTTTTTAAAGAAATTTTTTGCCAAATAACTTCTTGCGTGTGCTTGCAATATAACGACAGCTTTTCTTTTGCCAGAAAACTCCGTCGAGTTTTCTTCGTCCTGTACCATCGTTGTATGTTTATTACTGCATAACGGATTCTCAGATAAGCCATTCTGCACTGCTGACCATGATATATAGCTCTCACGACTCTTTGAAGTCTAAGAATAGCAGCATACAATTGATGGTATTTTAGTCTAGCTAACCACCCTTTCACAACAGCTTGAATGGCCACAGCTGCTCGCTGCTGTCTTTCCAGTCTTTTCCTGACTAACCAACCACGAACAAGAGCTTGGATGAAGATGATGGAACACCTTATACGGATATATTCTCTTCTCTGTGTACACCCTATTATGTGGGCACGATATTGGCTTTGTATTGTTTTAACAGCCAGTTGGAATTTCAAGTAAGATTTCCGTGCCTTCCAGGAGCGGATATACTTCTGTAAGGTAACAGCAGCAACTAATCTTTCCTTCATTTCCTTCCTTGTTCTGAAGCCTCTGTAAGCAGCCTGGAAAGAAACAAACAAGATATCGGAAAATGTACAGCACATAACTTTAGTTACATAACAAATTTTCTCAGTTGTTTAAATGCAGATGTATGAAAACCTCATTGTTTATACAATAAAAACATAATGCACGTCATATTTTCAATGCTGTTTACAGGAAAATATGTTAAGTTTTCCTTAATTAAGTACTCTACCACAATATATTACTACAAACCTGAATAACAACAGCCATCAGCTGTTGGTACTGGAATAGTTTCTCTATACGCAAGCTTTGCAAACGTTTCCTTGCTACAAAACATTTAAAGGCACACTGAATGATGGTCGCTGCCCTGTTTTGTTTGTTCAGTTGTTGCCGGTGTAAAAAACTTGCGAAGAGCTCTTTGAATTACTGTTGCAGCTTTAATTTTGGCCTGCAACATAAAGTACAATATTACCAAACAATACAAATACTGACAATACATGTATACATATAAAGCAAAAGTACAACACACTATGAAAACAGTTTGGTTACTTACTTATCACTGTTACAAGTTAATAGTCTCCACATGATACGCTCAAACTGCTAAACTGGAATAAAAGTCGCTTACAATATATACAAAAAGGTGTCAGGATAGCTTGTAACCATAAGAAAGACTTTCAAAACAATGCAAGTGATAATTTGTGACAGGCTTTTCTTAACCAGAGGTTAATAAGTAATAATAATGGAACCATTTGTGAGGTGTATGCCTCTGTCATCATGGCCTTTCGATTAACACCCAAAATACTCTATGTAAACTCTAACTTTGTAAATGGCTTATATAGATAAAGATTTGTTAAACATCTTACTGCCATGTAAAATATCACAAGAGAAATAATCCATGGACTTAAGCACAAAATGTACTTTAACATTTGATATACAAGATATTTTTCCTTACATTTTTTTTAGACATCCAGCTTTGTATTAAATGTACATTCTCTCTCTCTTAAAGTATGTTTCAATACAGTAATAAGATGTTTTCTATGCTGAACCTAGTTTTCTTAGATAAGGAAAATGTTTATTAAGATTCCCAAATGTTTGTAGGGTACATCTAACGTTTTCAATTTAAGAGTCAAACAAGAGGTACTCAATACAGTTGAAACTTTAGTTTGCAAATTGGCTACAAGGACAGCACTGTTAGCAGCACTGAGGCACCAGGTTTGTTTACATCTGAAGTCTTGTGTTTTGGCTTATATTTTACCCTTATTTTAAATGTACATTTTGTCTTCCAATGAACCAAGAGCAATGCTAGTGCTGTTTAAAACTTTATTCAACACGAGAGAGCAGAAACCATCTTACAAGGTACATTAAGCCTTATTACAGATATTCCATTTACGTCACAATCTTTATCTCTGCATAAAGATGCAGTAGACACTGTCTTACTGAGGGTCCCTTGTTGGTTATTCTTACCAGTATCATAACACCCCTGACCTTCAGTAATTCTCAGTCTGTCTAGATCTACCATATCATGACTTTACACAAAGTTTATTATTTCTTTGTGCCATAACATTTGTTATTAGAAGAAAGTGAAATGTCATACTAACAGTTATGTAGGGTAACTAAAACAAACAAAATGATATTTAATGTCACGACCAGAACCTACCTTCCTCTTGGCTTCTTCCTTCCTAATTTGTCGTCTCTTCCACGCAAGTTGTAAAATTCGGGCTGCACGAATTTCTTCACTCAGATCAATCAGTCGTGCACTGAGATACGTTACCAGGGTGATGACCACTTTCTCATCAGGAATAGTATTGGACATATCTGTTGGTTTAGTCAAAATGGGAATACCTCCAAGCTCTTGCATCTAAAATGAGTTAAACCTTCTTAAACACTGACATAAGTGCTAAGTTTCATAAAAAAGTGAACCATTCTACACAACTGATTAATAAACCAAGTATGAAAAAATTCAATTCATTTTTTTCTTCCAGAAAAATAATATTCAAATTTAAATTATTTACAATATAATTAGTGTTATTACTTTGTTATAATTTAAGTTCTGTGAGATAGATGTCAGATGAGTCATAATGTAAATTTTTAATAGAAATTAAGCTTCTAATATGATGAAGCAAAGGTACAGGGACAAGGTTCACTCTTCTAACAACAAATTTTAGTTGAACTAATGATAAACATAAGTCATGTTGAATGAAAAGTCAGCTTCCATAGGTATGCCAGTGATCTGTTTAAACGTTTTTCAAAGGTCACATAGTTATAAGAGTTAAAGTTGCATATTGGTCTTCTATATAAACATATCAGTGTCAAAGAACAAATTAATTAAATATTAATAATACTCAAGTCTTGTAAAACTTAATACATGAAATAATAAAGTTGTATGTTGGAAGGACAATTAAAAATTCATTCAAGAGAATAGAAAGTAGTCCAACATTCTAGAACTGTTGTACCGTATTCCTAAATAGGCCAAAACCAATGGCAAAATAATTTAAGAATTATTTTAGGTCATTAAATATGATATGACAGATTTAGTTACAGTATTTATTAATTTTCAAGACAACCACATTTTAAAAAGAATTTTGTAATTATATACAAAAGTAAATTTATTAACCCTTTAAAATGTGATTTTGTTAATCAATACGGTAACTAAATAATATTAACTAAAGTTTAGATATTCAATTACTAAATAATTCTCAGAAAATTATATAAAATTAGCAGTTATTTCATATTAATTTACTGAAGATTAGTAATAA